>NC_069127.1:14275895-14579109 GCF_026914265.1 Mya arenaria | reverse complement strand
TGGCATTGTCGGCAGAAACATACCCTTATAGAAAATAGTAAATAAGTTATATCGGCAAACATTTTTATTCGTTGAGTAACACGGACATTCACCATTATGATAAACGTTGAAACTTAGTCATTTATTATGCCCAGGAACTAAAAAAGATATGCATTTTTTAGAACAGGGTATTATCTTTTCAACATTCATAAAAGCGTTTCCGTACCTTTGAGAGATTTTAAACAGTTGTACAACATGGCTTCTACAATTATTTTCAAAATACATCGTTTTGCTTTTGTTGACGATAAATTTGGATGCATTGACAGCATTAAGTACTGAGCAAAATCTGAAACTATACCCGTATAGACTGATCCCCTTTACTCATTGCAAGAAGCAGATGAAGAAGGGTTCTGGCTCCATTCAGTTGTGACAACACCGTCATAAAATGTACGATCAAACATTGAAGGCCTTGTCGTCTTGTATCAGATCCTTGAACTGTCACCAAGTGTCGGGGTTCAAGTTCATTACTCATCATGAGGCGTAATATTGGCTGTAGAATAGGATATTCACAACTAAATAACATTATAGAATTAACCACTTTGGCAACAGGTTATGTTTTTTACATACTGCGCTAGAGTTTCAGCATTAAAGCATGTTGGTTATTGTGTGGAGATGAATAACCTTGTTTGACATGTCTTATGACACAAGAAGTATTGCGACTGAACCAAACTTACCTTATTTCGTTGACTTTGCGTTGCTTCAAGAAACGTTGCGATCTTTTGGAGTGACTAAAATATTTAAACGAAAAAGTCACAAGTATTTGGTTATTATTTCTTTTATTTATCATACATGGTATAGAAGACTTGTATTAAAAGGCAGTTTAGATTTATATAATATTTAACATAACACAACCAAACATTTAAATAATTCATTTCCATATGCATAAATAAAACATAGTATTAAATTTTGATTAACTTAAGATGTACCTTTATCAAAATAAAAGGTCTATGAGTCGAAGTCATCTAACAAAAAGCGATTATATATTACCTGTATTGTACAAAATTCTCATTCTATTAGACAAATATCATATATTAATTTAAATTATATCTTGCAACTTCTACCTTTGGAGTGGCCGTTCTTTTCTCTATTGAACGGACATATGAGCATGATATCTCTCTATGTACAGCTAGCTGTAGATATGTATCGACACGACCTCCTGTGGTGCGCAGCTCCTATAAAACAACCATGTTTAATAGTAATAATAGTCACACTTGTAATTATAATAGGCATACTTGTAATGACAATCTGGATTTATGCTAAAATCTGCTAATTTCTAAGCTTCATATAAAATAATCACAAGCACGAAATGCCTAGCTTAGTATTAGTGGTCAACAGACTCAGTCAAAGTAGTCAAGTAGACAAATGACTCCGTCTAAGTAGTAAACTGACTCAGTCTCAGTAGTCACTACTGGGCTACACATAATCGCATATACAGTCAACAATGTAAGCCATACTATTGAGACTAAACCAAACCCAAACAACTCCATAACATATAGCTACAACCATCATGTACCTGTAGTTGATCTTCCAGGATGCCGATGTCCTCTCCCAGGATAACTTGTGACAGTGCCTCCCTGATCTCAACATAGCCATCTCCACACACAACATAGCGGTCTGACACCTCTTGCGTCTACAAAAAAAAACATTGTGACATTTCAAGGAGTGGATAGAAAAAACAAATGTCTCCCAACTACCTTATTGTATTTCATACTTATAGAACTTTATAATTATCAACAATGCTACACATCAGCACGAAGACATGTAAATTATTATCCATTTTTTTTATATAACGACGCACATTTAAGCCAGTGACGGGTCTTGTAATGTACCTGCGCTTACGTCTCTGGTTGTGTGCGACATTCCAGTTTCTGCATTACACCAACAAGCAGAACGACAAAGACAACATAATGGCTATGACAGTATTTTCGAAAAAGGCCAGCTGATTATTTATATATAATGTCTTTGTTACCTGATCTCTTTCCAACTCCTCAATCACGATCCACCTCAGCAGCGTGGTACGATGTCGACATATGGACTGGTAAACGTCAATACCGTAGTAGCGACACAGGTGCTTCGCAAGAAATATCCTGAAGATGGGACATCAGAACATACAAATTCTTAATTATAAATCGCAATGTTACTTGAAAAAGTTGGTCCATACCATAAAAACATAAATACATTAAGTAACACGAGCATCACTTAGACCTTTTAAGTGTTGCCCAATTGATATATTTATTTAACGTAAATTTAACAATTACTTTGGCCACTTCAACTGAGAAGCTGTGCAAAGTTGTTTCGCAGAGTCAATCACATTTCGCTGTTCATTGGTAAGTGTCTGAAGCTCAGTTCCTGCGTTCACAATGTCGGCAATCACTCTCGCAGCTTGGGAAAGGCCAACACGTGTTCTGGCGATACTATACAGTTTCTCGATCGTAAGTTGATTGTCAACAAGGCTGTCGCCAGCAGTTTCCAGAAGATGGATAACATAAGACCAACTATGCATGTGTTGTCCGAGCCATTTTTGAAGCATTGTATCCTGAAAGTTTATTGTAGTACAAGAAACTAATAGGTTTAAGTGATTTGTGAATGTGCCATAATGGATCAGATATGCATGACATAAACGTTCCTGTAAATATCCAAAACAGTATTTTATCTGTGCTCATACCTCTAAACACTGAATAATTAGTAGACTAAGGTCAACCAGATTCTGTTGTACGGTTGGTTCTTTTCGGAAAAAAATTTGAGCCTGCTTGATGTATATTTTCAGGCTTTCATTCACAAACTCTTCTTCACTGTAAATACATAATATCATTTTTTAAGTTATAAATAGTCAAAACACAACTAGAACTCCTTCAAAAACTAAGAGGAAAAAATAACATGCAAAAATGCGAAGAAAATAAACATATATTTTCGGGTCAAACGGCCATTGAACAACAAAACTACTTGTCAGGAAATTGGTTTCACAAGAAGCAATGTTGTTATAGAGGATCCGGTACACACTTAAAATTAAAATAGAATTGAAAACACTGAAAGATTGATGTCCTTTGCGTACCCGTAATTTGATCAAACATCTCACCACAACTCCGAGACAATCTAAGAAGGGAACGCCTATACCTCTGAAAACCGTTATACATTTCCCCCAATCAAAACATAGTGAATCTTAACACAAAGATATGCCTACTGCGTTGTAAAACGTGTGTGATATTTTGGCAAACCGAAGAACAAGCTTACTACTATGAATCAACAAGAGGTAAACGAGGAGTATAAAAAAGACCTTTGCAATCGGTTGAAAATGTTTACTAAAATGCTTCATAAATACGATCCCAGATGTATAGAAATATTACTTTTGAGTCGAATATATGAGAAACGTTTTGCTTTACCTAGATTTCAGCATCAACTGTAGAAGGAATGATCTAAAGACTGGGTTAGGGTCCAGTCCCGTCTCAAAAATAGTCATGTTCTTTGTAAACCGCAGAGGACTATCTCTTGCCGAGCAGGTGACGTATCCAAGCAACTTGTCCAACACATTGCGTGACGGTGGTTGTCCGTCAGAAAAACAGAGTTGAGCGACAACATCCATGAAGAAGGTGTTACACCTCTTCTGGTATTGGATGAGCTGCCCTCTTTCTTTGCTGTCATAATAGAAATAAATTATTGTTTAAAAGAACATGATTGGAAACAGCTGTTGGGTGTTTTAATTTCCATATGCATGTTTAACTTCCATTACCATTGGCATTGGATTACAGCAACAAACAACAATTATTCTTCACTCTCAGCCAAAGAACATTGCATTCAAAAGAATAACAAACACGCACTTTCAAATTTAAACTAAAAAGAGGCCATAACAATTGACAAATGTATGCATGATATTAATGCATGACATCCCCTATATGAATTATAAAATGGTAAGTCATAAATCTAGCCATAATTTGCATGTTGAAACTCGACTGTTTCACTTTAAGTTATTATCATAACTTTACGCATTAAACTGTAGCTAAAAACTGTAAAACTACACATCTATTTTACCTTTTCTCTTTCATATGTAACGGTTGCCACTCTTGCCCTAAATTTTCGTGACATTTAGGGCACACATCATGGTCGAGAGCTTTCATTTCTCGAAGGCAGGCATCACAAAGTACATCTTTGTTCTTGCAAGGTAAGGTAACTGGCGGGCCTTCTAGCTTCTGTTCACATCTACAGCATTTAATCTCCGCTCTGGAAATTGACAAGCCAATAGTAAAATGCTCTCAGAAACAGCGTTGAGAACCTCAATGCAGTTTGCAAAGAAAAGATATCCAGTATTCATAAACAAAGGTGTTTTTTAAAGAAACATTAGGCACAACCCTGTTTATAAGCATATGCATTTTATGTGAATGGTGGTATTATTCATTATCTTTATAAATTACCCATTAAATGTCTTCAATGCATTTTGGTTGCACGCTTTTAAAAATTTCTCAACGCCTTCTAAGGATTTTTGTTCTTTCATGTCAACTTCTTCTCCCAGTATCTGCATTCGGAAAGGCAAGGTATGGTTAATAAAAGAAGAGCACAACAAGAACACAACAAGCCAACACGAGCGCCCATGCACTTTTTGCACAACTTCGTCATCTAATACACCATTTCTTTCACAAGGTTAACATGATTTTCAAAATAAGTAAAAAAATTGATAACAGTAGAACTAGAGCTATCACTGAAGGTGATTAATACCCCCGAACGCCGCCTCTCATTATGATTTATCATTGTATGAAGTTTTATGCTAGTCCATCTAGTTGTTTTCATGTTACTGTCCAGACAAAAAGTTTGACAACAAAAAACACAGAAAAAGGCAATAACTCTGTAATTTGCTAAAAAAGTGTAGTGATTCATGTACACTGAACTCCTTCTCATTGTGCTGAACCTTTGTATAAAGTTTTATAACATTCCATCTGGTAGTTTTCAAGTTATGTTCCAGACAAGAAAAACGTAACAAAGGGCAATGACTCTGTAATTGGCTGAAATAGAATTGCAATTCCTGTACACTACACTTCCTCTCATTATGATCTACTCTCATTATGATCAATCACTGTATGAAGATTTATTTAATTCCATCAAATAGTTTTCAAGTTATGCTCCGGACAAGAAAAAGTAACAAAGAGCAATAACTCTGTAATTAGCTGAAATAGAATTGCGGGTCCTGTACACTACACTCCCTCTCATTATGATCTATCACTGTATGAAGTTTTATTAAATTTCATCCAATAGTTTTCAAGTTATGCTCCAGACAAGAAAAAAGTAACAAAGAGCAATTACTCTGTAATTGGCTGAAAAAGAATTGCAGTTCCTGTACACTGCACTTCCTCTCATTATGATCTATCACTGTATGAGTTTTATTAAATTCCATCCAAAAGTTCTCAAGTTATGCTCTGGACAAGAAAAAGTAACAAAGGGCAATAACTCTGTAATTAGCTGAAATAGAATTGCGGTTCCTGTACACTGCACTCCCTCTCATTATGATCTATCACTGTATGAAGTTTTGTAGTTTTCAAGTTATGCTCCGGACAAGAAAAAGTAACAAAGGGCAGTAACTCTGTAATAAGGTGAAATAGAATTGCGGTTCCTGTACACTGCACTCCCTCTCATTATGATCTATCAATGTATGAAGTCTTTTTAAATTCCATCGAATAGTTTTCAAGATATGCTACGGACAAGAAAAAATAACAAAGGGCAGTTACTCTGTAATTAGCTGAAATAAAATTGTGGTTCCTGTACATTGCACTCCCTCTCATTATGACCTATCACTGTATGAAGTTTTATTAAATTCCATCCAATACTTTTCAAGATATGCTCCGGACAAGAAAAAGTAACAAAGGGCAGTAACTCTGTAATTAGCTGAAATAGAATTGCGGTTCCTGTACATTGCACTCCCTCTCATTATGATCTATCACCGTATGAAGTTTTATTAAATTCCATCCAATAGTTTTCAAGTTCTGCTCCGGACAAGAAAAAGTAACAAAGGGCAGTAACTCGGTAATTAGCTGAAATAGAATTGCGGTTCCTGTACACTGCACTCCCTCTCATAATGATCTATTACTGTATGAAGTTTTATTAAATTCCATCCAATAGTTTTCAAGTTATGCTCCGGACAAGAAAAAATAACAAAGGGCAGTAACTCTGTAATTAGCTGAAATAGAATTGCGGTTCCTGTACTCTACATTTCCTCTCATAATGATCTATCACTGTATGAAGTTTTATTAAATTCCATCCAATACTTTTCAAGTTATGCTCCGGACAAGAAAAAGTAACAAAGGGCAGTAACTCTGTAATATGCTGAAATAGAATTGCGGTTCCTGTACACTGCACTCCCTCTCATTATGATCTATCACTGTATGAAGTTTTATTAAATTCCATCCAATAGTTTTCAAGATATGCCCCGGACAAGAAAAAAGTAACAAAGGGCAGTTACTCTGTACTCCTCTCATTGTGCTTTACCATTGTATTAAGTTTTAATAAATTCCATCAAGTAGTTTGCAAGTTAATGTCTGGGGAAAAAAATACAGCAAAACAATCAAAAATAAAGGCCAATAACTCAGTAATTAGCCAAAGTAGAGTTATGGTTCTTGAACACTGCACTTCCTCCCATTGTGCTTTACCATTGTATGAAGTTCCAATGAATTCCATCCAGTAAGTTATACTCCGGACAAAAAAAGTAACAAAGGGCAATAACTCAGTAATAAGCAAGAATAGAGTTATGGTTATTGTACACTGCACTTTCTCTCATTATGCTGTACCATTGTCTGAAGTTGAATCAAATTCCGTCTAGTAATTTTTTAGTTATGCTCCGGACAAGGTAAATTGCAACAGACCAACCGACAAACCGACCGACCGACCGACCACAGGGTGACTCCAATATACCCCCTTCAAATTTCGTTTGTCGGGGGTATAAATATCACCTACCTTCCAAAGTGGCATACAATATTTGATGGTGATTGCTTCTCTTTCATCCTTGATGCACACATGCTCGATAAAAAGCTTCATTACGATCACACGACCCCAGGTTGATCTATAATAATCGAGGAAGTAAGATTTCAAAATTTACCTGTATTCAACATTACAACACACATACAAAATATATATATATATATATATATATATATATATATATATATATATATATATAAATTGTAAAGGATTATATTTTTAAACCGAAAGAAAATCAACATACTTGGCCTTTCGTACAGATGGTTCACTGTGAATTCCATACAGAGCCGGGTCTTCTGAATGAAGATTGAGCACTTTCTCGACCACAGGTCTATACAAATGGACTTTATGAAGCCATTTCCCTCTCTGTACTTCTTCATTTAATTCTTGAGGTTTTGGGTTTAAATTCTCAATCAACAGACACAACGCAGAGAATGTCTGAAATGGTAAATACGTACATTGTTTTGTCATTTTACATTAAATTTCATTTTTCATCCACAGTTTTTCTACAAAAAAGTTTAATGTCCACACAAATCTTTACATAAAATCTTACAAAGTGTTAAGTGTTTATTTCTGAATACAAAATGCAATACATGTCCATGAGTACACAAAGTAAAATAGATTTATGCATATAATATTAATGGTCATTCAACATATAAATCATACACTTACAGAATACACCATAGCACAAAATAAACATGGCGAGAGGAATACATAAATGTGATCCGTAATGAATATAGTAGGTCTTTCTCAACTCAAAAGCTTTGAATACATACATCGATAATTTTCTATCTACAGTGGTATATTGAGACTTGAATAATTATATCAATTTAATCATATTCGATCTTTCATCATAGTATCAACGATCTTTGTAAGCTTTTCTAATATCAGTTTATAATTTACATTCAAGAACAAAAATGATATTCATCTTCTAGTACTTCATTTAAATGACATTTCCTTTCTTGATAAGGTATAGCAGCTTGATAATACCATATACCAGCCTCTACTTGTAATCTGTGCATAGACATTCTTAATCTTGACAATACAATTCTATACATCTATAGTCAATGAATACATTGATACATCTTCTAAATAAGTTGTTAAGTTAAAATCTACAAGTAACATCCTGGATCTAACTCTGGTAAACTCTAATAATTCTCAGCACCAATTTTGTATTAATATATCTGTTACTCTCTGCTTAAAAACGTAACTATATATGATACAACAGTCGTAAGACAGCGCACTCGACTAGGCCGCTTTGACTTAGAAGTAAAAACAATAATGATGTATGTGCCTGTCAAAAACAATAAAAAATATATTAAAAAGTGCCCATAACTCGCGGGCCCAAAACTCAATCTCATGAAAGGTCTATACAAACTCGTTATATATACCAAGTTTGCTCGCAATACGTCAACCCTTACTTAAGTTATTTAATACCAACCATTTTTCTATTAATAGTAACGTAAACCTTGACCTTGATCCTAGGGGCCTCGAACGCAATCCCATGAAAGGTCTTCATAAACCCTTCCTATATACCAAGTTTGGCCACTAAATGTCAAACCTAGCTAAAATTATTCGATACATACGGTGCTTTTGACGTTGCCCTCAAACCATCCCGCCCGACCAATGACACAAGCAATTTAAATAACTTGTTTTCCCTTGTGAAAACCTGATAAAGAGTATAAAAATGTGCATGTTGAGAGAAATAAGAAATGTCAATCAAGGGCCATAATTTATATTAAGGGTTAAAATGAACCTCATAATGTGATGGCCTGAACTACTGTGTGAAGTATTAAGTGAATTGAATAATGGATATTGGACTTATAAGTGAAAATGCCAACTTGCCCTAAAACATTAACCGGACGCCGACGCTGGGGCGAGTAGTATAGCCCTCCTTATTCTTTGAATAGTCAAGCTTAAAAGTAAAGAAAAACCTACAAACTCTCGTTCCTTGAACATGAAATGATCCGGGTTGGTTTTCTTGACCTCCAGTATGGCCGAGCTACACTGTGGCCATACTCCATTCATACTTCTGAAGTAGGCAAGTCTCAGTGCGAGACTCTCGTATGCAATGTGTACACAAGTAAGATTTTCAATCAAGCATCCCTTAGAATTTGAAGTCTCACATATTTCCACTGTCTTGTAATACACTGTCTGACACACAAGCTGCAAAAAGATTTTTGTTTTACTAGTTCCAGAATGAAATGAGTCTCAACGAAAAAACAAACAAACATAGAATCAAGTCATATACAGCATAACATACACATTGCAGAAGTTAACCAATGTAAACATTGTATTGCTTCAGGGCAAGATAAATATACTTCATTTTATTATCAAACATAGGCGGTTTATAACAAGAATAATACTTAGGCATCTGCTTATCTTGTACTAGCTAACAATTCTTACCTTGAATTCATCATCTTGTCCATGATAATACATCGTATGCACGAAGTCCTGTATGTACTCATCTATGATTTCCAAAACAATGGCATGCTTCTGTTCTGCACTTCCTTCCTGGATACCATCCACCAGTTGATTCAATATCTTTCCTATCGGCCTTGCAGCAACTATCTTTGAACATAGTACTACTTTCCGGTTTTGTTCATCCACTATTCTGCTTTGTTCATCCTCTAATTCTGTTAAGATAAATTAATTGGACATTTTCTTATAATAATACTTAACAGACAAAAATAGCAAGAATACAAAGATATGGTCAAGCGACCTTTGCAAACACATAAATAAAGTCACATATTGTCAAGTGATTTAAAATTTCGAATATTGTACTTTAACGTTATTAAGATATTCGACAAACCTTCATCAGAGGGTAAAATGTTACGTAGTATTTCCGCAATCATCTGGATCATCGTCCAGGAGAAGGGCAGACATGCGGAGAACATGTGACCTTCACGACCGGTCGTCATAACAAGCATCTCACCAAGGTCACTGCGTCTCTTTGGAGATTGGAGATCTGAGTACTGTGTGAACAGAAATAACAAGTATACAACTACATACAAGAATGCTCAAATAATATCCAACAGCCTTTTACTGGTTCTTTGTTGTGTGTTAATCCTTTCTCAACAAACTAACCATATATTTTCACAAAATTTGATCATTGATCATTATTGCTCAATTTACAAGGGAATCTTGATTTCACAAATATCGTTATTTTAAATCCTTTCATAGTATTATAGCTTTAAAGTTTATCAAAGTGAAGAAAATGGCGTCGCAAATATACGAAAGACGGACGGATGGACAGAGAGACGGATGGACAGACAGACAATTGACATGGCAATTTAAAATTAAGACATACAGTTGTAAAACAATATGTAAGAAATTATTAATTATTTTTGTAGATTTTTGTAATTGTTTATTCTGGTCATAATCCAATATAATCTGTAATCAAATATATTTTGAATAAATTCTAGAAATGTCAGACCCAGTATATTGGCATGTCAAAATTTTAATTCAATTTTAACTTGATGTATGCTTGTTGACCCTACAAACATAACAACCTGTAGTTGAACAGCTCCTTCAGTATTGAGGACCGATTTCCACAGTATCTGTTTCCAACCTACATCACTGTGAATGAGGTCAAGATTCCTGTTGGTATCGAGGTATGCAATGATTCCAGCCAGGATCGGGGACACTTTTGAGATAATAGTCTGCAGACAAGACCGCCTAGGAAGAGTGTAAAATGTTAGAATGCTTCTAGCCTGGTGGGTATTTCTTTTTTAACGTGGTTAATAATTATGCATCATCCCTGTTAATTCACAGAATAATGATGAATATTTATGGATGCTTGAGATCGTTACTATCGATTTTTTTTGGTACCCTTTAATGCAATATTATAATTATATAAAATGCAACCTAGAAACATTATCCCAAAAAGCATATTTCTTTATACACCACGAAGCAAGCAAGATAATTTGATTACCTAAATGTGCCAGCCTTGTTAATGCTTTCGGCTGCTGCAGCCTCACGTGTCATCCACAAACGAGCAATGTCGTCTCCTTCTGTCGTCTTCTCTTTCTCCTTCAACAATTGTCCAATAAGTATTTGTAACCCTGTTAAGAAAGTGTCTGCCCCTGCAATTATAACAAGTACCTTAATGTATATTTTTCTCATTGCATTAATCATTGACAATCTCAGATATCAACACAAATGTATATTTCTGGCTTTCGTACAAGTGTACCATTTAAATGGAAACATGTAGACTATGAAAAGTGAAAAAGGCAGTTGTTCTGTGACAATGTTCAGTAGTTTTTCTTAATCAGAATATGTTTTGACATCTCACCTGAAATCACGTTTGTATGACAAATATAACATAACATGTGTACACTAATTTAAGCAAGTATGAGTATACAATTGTTTTATGTTAGTGCATGTGTATGTATACCCTGTTCTGATTTATTGTCATGTCTTAAACATTTCAATACGATATCGACTCTCTCTGTTTCTCTGTGTGTATAACCCTCCTTGTCTTTGACCATCGCAAGGGCCGACTGAACACACTGCATGATTAGCCCATCAAGCTGAAACATTATAGAGGAATCATTACAGGAATCAGAGCATGGTAACTGAAGGCCAGGGCTCATCAATTCCTCTTAGTTGTTTAAGGGCAGGACCGGAAAATGATTTCACTCATAGTCATTTAAATCGAAACACATGCAAAGTGGCAATAAACAAATATGTACCATGATTTAAATCTATGATTATCTTGAGCAGTTTCCAATATTACTTTTTTGCAGGACGTCAATGCCTAAAGGACTGCCTTTAAGGCGATAACATGAACTCTACATTTTCTTTCCATGAATTTATCAGTTCAAAATTATAAGTCGTAATTAGAAGAGACCAAAATATACATATGAAGCATAAAGTAACCTTCAAAACTGGTTGTCTTTGATGTTCAGCCAGGTCTTTTTGCACATCCGGAATTGGTGTGTTAAATTCGGCATCTATGTCCATCATATCCACTTCTTCATTTACTCCGTCAACCGTATGCGGATCTAGATACTTTTGTTGCCTGCCATTTCCTCCATTTTCAGTCCAATCCATTTCTTCTCCTTGTCCCCTATATTATGAAACACAACGAATGTCTTAATTGAAATATTTCGAAGTTAAGAGATTGAACCAATATTTCTATGAAAAGCTACAGAAACAAGCTCAGTAGCCAAACGTTTTAAACATAAACCATGTTTAATACCAAAGGGTAAACGCAAAACTCATAGAACACACAAAAATAATCACAAACAAGAAACATAGAATAGCACAAAACTCCACAAACAACACAGTGCATATATGCTAGTATATGAAAAACTAGGTATGTTTGTCAAGGATTGTTAGCTACCGCCTTGGAACGGTCAGTAAAAATATAAATTTACTGGGGGTTTCAAACAGTTAGTATGCACAACCTCACTCTTATCCCAACAATCCCGAATAAAATAATAACGAATTTTTTAACTAAACCAAATTTCCAGGTGTTTCTATGTCTTTGGCGTTTACCCTGTTCAATTAAAAGGGGTTTATGTTCAAACGTTTGGCTACTGAGCTTGTTTCTGTAGCTTTTCACATAAGTATAGAACACAAAAACTAACAAATAGGTTCACCCCAAGAACTTCAATGATTATGGACCCCTACTCTATCTGCAGACGAAGGAATACAATTCAAACTGACTTATCAAGCGAGTCGTTAATAGAACAGCAATTGCCGCCGTTGCAATATTACGGCATGTTACATTTTTTTCTTTTATCTCTCCGTCCTGACATTTGGCAAGACTACCAACTTGTAAATAAATGTCATTTACATGTGCAAGTAACTGAATGCACTAGTAGCTATGGCATCTTGTGGGTTTCTAACCAATGACCCATAACTTCGTCGGCAAACACTCTAAAACATGTACAACTGCAAATCTGAGTTAAATATGTGTATGCAAGTAAATATTCTTCAAGTGAAGTGAATGAATATTGTTTTATTGCGAATTCTTTTCAATAACAATCGAGCAGAAAAATGCGGCCATTATTTTATCCACAAAATAAACATACTCCTCTATGTCACTAGGTGGACTATGTTTCCTGACCACGCTGTGGAAGATGCCGCTGACAGTTTTCCCCTGCAGGTCTTGGATATCCGGCATCTGGGTATTCTCCGGCCATAAATCATCTATGTGGACTGAATGCCAACGGCCGCACTGTAGTGTAGATTTTAAACAAATTAATATATATTTGAATAAATCAAAGATGTTTTTGAATCAATAAAATAAATTGATATTTTAAAGTTATTATGCTTTAATAAATACATTACCTGCAATTTATGTGTCAGAAATCAGTTCTAATTTGAAAATACAAATAATTCTTATATTATAAACATGCGTTGCCATAAATTAGTCCTGGAAAATTCTTCCCAACCCTTTTAAAACACTTTAAGTGCAACAATGCGCCATTTCAGAATACTTTTTTAATAGATAATAATAAGCATTATAAGTGAGGTGTTTTAGAGCACAGTCGATATAAGATATATTAATTTAAAATCGTAAAACAAGGAATAAACGGCAACATTTCTCGGGGATTAATTGACATTGACTTCAAATAACTGCGCACCATGGCGGTAACGTCGGTAAACATACATGCATGCACTGTTTAGTGAAATGTATACAAAAAGCATTTAGAACGTCAATTTGCCCTCATAGTTAAAGTTTTAGATACATGTATGCAAGAAAATATTTTCTTATACGCATAAAGATACTGAAAACCTAGTGAAAACTATCCGCTACAGAAGATTTTCACAACTTTACCTGAAATCCTGTGAAGCATCCACCCGCCTTTCGAGGTAACTGTAGAATGAAGATGACATGCACTGGAGCTTGTAAAATTTCTCGTGCTTTTTCATATTCAGCCATAACAATGTAACGGGCACAAGCGATCAGGTTTGAATGAACATCACCGGAATCACATTGAACCAACATTAAGCTCTCGCCAGTTCCGGCTGTCTGCAAGTGTTGCCTGAAATGTGCACGATAAAACGCAACGTACATTCGTTACATGCTTCAATTAATTAATGAGCAAAAAAACTCACTGTGACATTTAGATTTATTTAATGTGATATTCATTGTTATTCAATACAATAACATTTTTTAATACACAAACTCCATCGTTTTGATCATTGCATGTACTTACTGAACTCTGTTTGTAAACTGTTGCTCTGTATCAAAGGAGGAAAGAGTCTCCAGAAGGATTATTCTGTCAACATCTATGCCAAGTTCTAAGCTGATATCTTGCTTATGAACTGACGCAAGTAGCTTGTTGTGAGTTGTCACCTGTGTAAAGAAATTATCTAGTATTCATTAAATACATGTTGTCGTATTTTTTAAAATATTTACAGCAGGGGAATTGTATGCAGAAAAACAATTGTCGCCTTGCACAACTCATCAAAATTTACGGCAAGTTTTATGTACCTACACATTTGCGTATTTTCCAGGGTAACATTAAAGTTTAGGTGAATGTCTAAAACAAATTATAACTTAAATAGTGACCTAGTTTTTGACTTCGTGTGTCAAACTAGTCATTGATTTTATCAAGGAAAACATTCTGATTAAGTTTCATAAATATATCACCAGACATATTTTCTAAGATTTGACCTAGTGACCTAGTTGATATCAAATTACCTAGTTTCATCGATAATATTCTGACAGTTTCATGAGTATTGGACAAAATATAATGTTACTAGTGTGTTCCAAACATTTTCATAAAATTTGACATAGTGAACTAGTTTTTAACCCCATGTGATTTACATTTACAAGGGGTAGATTTTATGAAGGGGGACATTCTGTCTAAGATTGAATATCATCTGACCAATCCGTAGCATGATATGGTTCCAGAAGAAAAATGTGAAGTACCGACGGAAGGACAAGGCAAAAATAATATCCCTCTTTCTGAAAACTTCTAATCGGTGGGGATTAACAAACTACTCTGCATTGATTTTTTTTACTAACAATTTGACACCGAATATCGGCCTTTTCACAATCGCCAAAAAACGCTAAAATTCCCAAAAATGTGAATAAAAATTCACAATTCCCAATAGCTACTTGTGAACAAAGTGTTTTTTTTTATTAAATCGGCGTCAAAACTCGTAAAAATTGTGTAAAACTTTGAAGATTTACGTGGAAATCGGCGATTGCGAATTCGCATACATATTGAATACCGAATGACGGCTTTTATTGATACCGATCAAGTAGACACAGGCCTAATGTAAAGCGCTGGCCGTAAAGCGCTCAGTCACGCGGAGCAAAATGACTCAGCCAAATTTTTAAACAATTTGAGATGTAAAGGCGAATTAATGTCTAAAACAATGTTTTTTATGAAGGATACCGAGTTTAATTTGATAGAAATAAGCATAAAACATGGCATTTCTACCTTATTAACATATAGTAGACCACCGTAAATCTTTTAGCATTCATCAATCACTTTCTGCTTTTAAATACACGGTTACTATCCTGTTATCAATTAAGTCTTTTCCATTAGTGCATTATCTATTCTAGTAAGTAGTTTAAGGTTTATCAGTCAAAACTGAACTTTGTTATACACGTGTATTTATCGATTTTGAATAAGAGTGTCACTTTAATAAATATGCAATTATCAAAATTTCACTGTTGTCTATTTTCATTTTATTGTCAATACAGACACTAAATCAGACTGTATGTACGAGTATAACACTATTGTATTTTAGAATTAGAATTTTAAGGTTTTAATTTTTCACAATTTGGAACTTAAACGCGCTAAAATTTCACAAAAGAAAAGGCATGAGCTGTTTCACAAAAAAGAGAAAAAAAATCACTGAGTCTCTGATTAAGTTGAAGAGCAATCATACCTGTGCAAATATTTGTTCAACTTTCTCTTGCTTCAGCTTCATTTGTAGGTATGAAATCAGGCTCCCATGTGCTTGTCGTTCATGGTAGTATGTCTGAAACCTCTGTTGTTGACGTTTGTCCAATTTGTTTCTTCGGACTACACTCTCCGGAGTTGCACACCAAAGTAGCAGCAGTTTGCCGGCTTCTAAAAGCTTTAACAATGAGAACGAAAGTTAGCATATAATTATATAATAATGTTATCAATTATAAATATGTATTACACAAATGTTTTATTGTTAGCCAATTGACCGAAAGTAAGTTCATCGTACTACTATCAGTACTCTCACATTGCTTTCTTTTTAACGAATTATAATTAGACTAATTAGACCAAATCTATTATCCAGTTTTGAAAAATGAAAACCGTACCATTAATGAATGTATAGATATTTATAAGAAAAACTACAGAAACAAGCTCAATAGTCAAAACTTTAAAAATAAACTTTACACACACTTACAATTATCGTTTGTGCCTTAATTCTTTTAAAAAGCAATGTTAATGTCTTTGAGAACTTGAAAACGGAAAGAAATTGAACCAAAATTGTATCAAACGTCCAGTAACAAAAATTCTTAAGAATACAATCGATTGTTGAACAAGACTTAATTGACGTCTTACTGACCTCGTCTCCTTCTTTATCTGGGTATTTTTGTGACACATCAAGTATAATAGCTGAACATGTATCCTTGTGGAAACCAATGAAAACGTCTTCTACTTTCATTACACGGTTGGAGCTTCTGAAAATAACACAATACTAGGCGTGTCCGTAAAGTTGTTGAAATATATTAATGTTAACGTAATAATACAACAAACGAAATCATTATAATATATAACATAATTATATGGATTAGTTGTGGCAGATTTCATGTTTTTGATATACTTTGAAATGAAGTCCAAAACTAATTTAGCATTTGAATAGTGCAATTGGTAAAATTTCTTAAGTGAATTTTTAGCACTTTATGAAAGGAGTTCATCTAAGCGAAATAACCATGAAAATTAATGGTCGGTGGTTACTCAAAACATTTGACCCCAGAACACAACTTGAACATGTTTTCTTCATTTGCATGATATGATCAATGTTAATAGACACACTTTAGACACTCCTACATCCCTAATATCTTACATCTATAGAACTTGTCATTTTTAAGGAGGACTATTTGTAAATATATTCCTTATAGAAGTCAATGTATATCAAGTGACCACAAGGGCGAGGCCAAGTTTGACCCCTGAGGCAAACACTAAATGATCTTGACCCACTGGACAATGCATGATATATGTAAAAGCTCTGGGCCTTGTAATTTCGAAGTGCTTTCACATTCATGGGAACAAATCCTGAATTGAAAACATGATTTTTTGAAATTGTGCAACCTAAGGATCATTCATGGAAAGTTTGACCGAGGTATAAAAGGAAACATCATTTGTATCAATTTTTGACGACAAACGGATGACCTCGAGCGGGTAACCCATCTACCACATTTTGCACATCCTTGAGCACTTTGTGCTCAAATATGCTTATAAAAAAAAAATAAGTGTCCGATTTAACAGAGTGATGAATGTACATTGAGACCTGCCTGTATGTATTGGAATAAGACCTGCCTGTATGTATTGGAATAAAGTCATGAGGCTGTTTATCTTTTGAAGTTTGATACATCTTTGTGTGATTTTATTAAATTTTCCTCTAATTTTACGGACAAACCTCATACTAAATAAATGAAACTACCGTATACTTGAAAGTTTGTTCCTTATTAAATTACGCCAAAGGCCGAACTATGTGTGCACACATTAACCTTTTATCATGTTTACCTTACAAATTCAGTAAAAAAAACCATAAGACTACAATGAAGGTTTACCTTCGATTGAAACTGTTGCCATCATTCTGACTGGCGAAGTCGTTGGCCCACTCTTCCAGCTCTAAAACAAGCTGTTGCTGTATGTCATTCAAAATGGTGTTCACTGTAAGGAAATGCTTTTCCAGGCGGTTTATTAACGGGATCGGGAATTTTTTGTACACCGTCTGTTTTTCAGCAACCACGATCAGCCTGAAAACAAATTAACTTTAAGCGTCTTCCTCTATCGTTTAAACCAATTTTGTTAGCAGAAGGAATCTGTCAAAGTTGTCATTTTTTTGTAATGTCTGACTTGTTGCCAACAGCGTGATGAGAATGGTCACTTTAATAATTTATGTTAAAGAACAAAATAGTTGTTTAAAAAATCATTATTAACATGACAAGACCCAAATATTGATCCACAATTAAGAATGTTACCTGAAGTTTCTATGAACAGGACACTTTACTCTGTGTGTCCCGAGTCCAAGGTCGACGTATCTCTCACCGCCAAAGTAGACATAGTACTGGTTGAGGGCATCATACAAACTCTCGTATAGGTTGTCAAGGTTGAGCAGAACAACGGTGTTCCCCGTTTCCATACAGACCTTGATCTTGTTGATGTTTCTACACACCTAAAATATTAATCAAGAAAATGTTAAACTAGACAATAAAATACAAATAGCAAATCTATAAACAAAAGTCTTAATTGTCAACACCAAAACAGTTGACCAATAATGAGATATATAATTGAAAATCTTTTAAAATCTCTCAAACATATCAGTGACAACTTTTCAACAGGTTTCAAATATGATATACCAAAATAATACAACAAGACGGCAAACGCCAACCCTCAAAAGTTGTTTGAGTTCTCTCATATGCACTAGGGTCATTACTCAAAAAAAATTAAAGCCAAAGTATAAAACTTGCTGAGCGAGTGCTTCTTCTTTTTTGGCAATATGTATACTTAGTAATATTTGAAGACCTTGAATAATTTCTAAAGGTAATAGCCAATGATAAATCTCTTTTCTTAAAAACAACATCAGAAAATAATCTTGAATAATTATATACCCGTATGCCTAAAGCCTCAGGATTAAACAAGAGATGTTTGTCAAACATTTTGCCCCCCTCCCTCCGAGCGCATGGATTTGCATGGACCGAAATGACAGCTGATTTGTCACTTACATTAGATGCCGTAGAGGCAGTTTTAAGATTATGACCATTCAAAGTGTGAGGAGAGAGTGTGTTATGACCAAGACCTTTGACTCTATGACCTCAAAATACAAAGGAGTCATCAGCTGGTCACCAAAAATCTAAATGTCAAGTTTGAGGGCCATGGGTGCAGGCATTGACAAGTTATCACACAGACAAGCTTTTTTTAGCTCAAGGTCACTGTGACCTTGACCTTTGACCCAATGACCCTAAAATCAAAAGGGGTCATATACAGGGAAGACACAACTCCAAGTCAAGTTTTAGGGCCATGGGTGCAGGCATTGTCGAGTTATCACTCGAAACATTTTCGCATTCAAGGTCACTGTGAACTTGACATTTGACCCAATGACTCCTTAAATCAATACGGGTCATCTCCTGGTAAGGCCCAACTTCCATGTCAAGTTTGATGATCATAGATTCAGGCATTGTTGAGATATCAACGGGAGAAGATTTGTTATTTTTTTTGCTTTAAAGGTTACTGTGACCTTGTCCTTGGCCCGATGACCCCCCAAAATCAAGAGGGGTCATCTACTGGTCAGGCCCAACACTCATGTCAAGTTTGATGACCATAGGTCCAGGAATTGTCAAGTTTGCTTTCAAGGTCACTGTGACCTTTGGCCCAATGACCCCCAAAAACAATAGGGGCCATCTACTGGTCAGGCCCAACCTACAAGTCAAGTTTGAGGGCCATGGGTGCAGGCATTGTCCAGTTATCACATGGACAACCTATTACCATTCAAGGTCACTGTGACCTTGACCTTTGGCCCGTAACCCCCCAAAACAATAGGGGTCATCTACTGGTCAGGCCTAACTTCCTAGTCCAGTTTGAGGGCCATGGGTTGAGGCATTGTTGAGTTATCACTCGGACAACCTTTTTACCATTCAATATCACTGTGACCTTGACCTTTGGCCCGATTACCCCCAAAATCAATAGGGGTCATCTACTAGTCAGGCCCAACTTCCTAGTCCAGTTTGAAGGCCATGGGTACAGGCATTGAAGAGTTATCACTCGGACACTTTTTTATCATTCAAGGTCATTGTGACTTTGACCTTCGGCCTGATGACCCCCAAAACAATAGGGGTCATCTACTGGTCAGGCCCAGCCTCAATGTCAAGTTTGATGATCATAGGTGTAGGCATTGTTGAGTTATCATTCGGACAAGCTTTAAAAATATTTTACCATTAAAGGTCACTGTGACCTTGACCTTTGACCTGATGAACCCTAAAATCAATAGGGGTCATCTACTGGTCAGTCCCAACCTTCATGTCAAGTTCGATGTCCATACTTCCAGGATTTGTTGAGTTATCACTCAGACAAGCTTTGGTCTAGCGACCGACCGACCGACCGGCATACCGACCGACATGTGCAAAGCAATATACCCCTCTTCTTCGCAGGGGGGCATAATAACTAGAGAAAAGGGTGAGTATATCATAGATAGAGTCTCATGTCTGATAAATTTTCGAGGTCCACGCAATGTTTTAGTAAAAAGATATGTGTGCAAAATACCAAGGAAATTCCGAACTGGATCATTAACTCACTACACGCTGATGAGGTAGATAAGTGGGCGGAACATAACGCTTTGCAAACAATACCTTAGGAGATGCCGGATAAATAACTAGAGCAATACCGAACATTTTCAAATTGAATTTCACATAAACAAATAAAGCTCCTATTTCTAAAATAAATGTGATGGAAGTAATTTCAAATGAAAAGATGTTGTTAAGTGAAAAATCGCAGATTTGTACTCGCTTATGTATTTTGTAAATTGCACTTTTTGTGTATGACGAAATAAAGTGTGGCAAATCATTGGGATTGTTAAAACTAAAATACCAAAAGCTGGAAACCTTCAGCAATGTTGATATTTGCTCAAGTATCGTTTTTTAATACTACATTTTTCATACAAGCGTAAGCAGCTTTGTTGTAGCGTTATTGGTTAATTGGCATTATCATGTGATTTTATCAATGTATGGTTAAGATGTCAAAATATCTGAAGATGTAATAAAAGTCCTGGTCATCTAGAGAGTCAGGTGTTGATAAACTAGGATTATTTTTTCTTGACTTTACTGACGTGGGTTCGCATTCCACTAAAACCAATATACTTATTTATACTACAACTGTTATGTTTCTGCAATGTCGATATCATAGAGTAAAATAATGATAAAATGAGTGTATTCAGATGCATAACTGGGGAAACTATTTAAACCCAAAATATGTATAAAGCTACATATAATTTTAAGAATTCAGAAAGTCACGTGATATGTAACTTTTGTAATGACTTTGTGCGCGCTTAATTTATTTTATACATAAGAAACTTTCAGTTTTGATGCATTTTGTAATTGCGATAAATGCATTTTTGGGGGGTTACAAATGTAAAGAAAAAAAGGTTGAACGAAGTCATTTGGATATACATTCAAAAAGTTAAGCTTACATCACTTAAACATATGGGACTTTAAATAACTACAATCCCAATACCTGTGTATATTCTTGATCACTCCTGAAACTGCTCCCAAAGATTGTGATTGGTCGTATCTCATTGCCCTTAGTTTGGAGGAGCTGCTGGATGATAGACAGCGCTCCAAAGTTTTCGGTCAGCAGAAGCATGTATCGACTTTCACTGCAAAGTGAATAGAATAGCAGTTACATAAGTAAATTTGGCATTAAGTGTGTCCAGCGGAATGCTCAGATCCTCAAGCAATTTAACACCAGCATGACAATCTACCGACTGCGCTAGCTTCGGGTTGCTCCTATCCAATAAACACTACATGTGCCTTTACTATTTAAACCAAAATGAACATAAAGAGTCAATCACCTTTTTGTTTTGTGCGTGTCGAATAAACAGGCCCGAATAAGACCATCAGGTGAACAGTCGGGGTCTCTTGTTCTGCGTCTCTTTAAAGATAATGTAAAGGTCATATGTAGAAAAGTGCTTATAAATTAGTTCATGGTTTTAAGCATAACAGGTTCAAGTCTCTTAATTTATTTAGACAAATGACTTGCTTATACTTGATTTTACATAACAAAAATGAAGTCTATCATGATAATCTATAGGATGACTTTTTGAAATAGTCCCCAAACTCTTAAAACAAAATGAGAAAAAAAAAAAATTCTACCAAACGGAAAATAGTGAGGTAAGCTTAAACCTGTTATAGGTACGTTAGATTGTTCAAGAACTTGAGGCAAGAAAAATGCAAGTAAATGCCAAACTCGCCAATTTATGTCAGCGAGTGATAATTCATTAATCACAATTGTCTTCTGGTTATTGACACGAGTAACGCGATTACATAAGTCAACTTAAAAATGGAAATATACCCCCGTCGTGCATGTAAGCACGCGTGTCAAATTCTTTCTGAAGAGTTCCTCTGGTTTTACTTGTTCCAATCCACCGAAATTGCGTCGTATAGCATGCAGCATTTCATACCATGTTGGTGGCTGGTGAGAATTCTCTACAAAGCTGTACACCATTTTTACCAAGCTGAAATTGTTAATTAAA
The DNA here is from genome assembly GCF_026914265.1 of Mya arenaria. Taxonomy (NCBI): domain Eukaryota; kingdom Metazoa; phylum Mollusca; class Bivalvia; order Myida; family Myidae; genus Mya; species Mya arenaria. The sequence goes on along the minus strand of NC_069127.1, from coordinate 14,556,690 downwards.
TCCCTTAACAAGTGAAATTATATGTACCCATTTTCTTACATGCTTTCGGGTGAAATATGTGGTATTTTCACTGCTGAATTTGGGATCCCATATTGCTCAATAAAAGCAAAGTAGACTTCAATACCTGGTATGCCTGGTTCAAGTTTGTGTAAAGAAAGTTGCCCAAAAGAAGTCATAACCATATGTGCTCATGCGACACCAATTAATAGGACATTTTTCTTAAATATTTACATAAAAAGAAACATTTTTGTTGAGTTTTTGTGAATATAAATATCTTAATTCACTAGTGATGACAGAAAAAATGTTTTCATTCTTAACTCAATCAGAAACAGACTGGCAGAGACATAAGATTTGTATTTAGTGTTAAAGTATTTACCTATAGAAGTCCCTTAATCCAAAAAACTCTCTCATTTCCTGTGTTGCCTGTGCAAACACTTCAAGGTAAGATATCGACAAAGGTTCTATCAAAGGCTCCATCAAGTGTCCTAAGTCTTCAGAACTCCCGCAGATACCACTGGAGTTGCAGAAACAAAACACTTTTCAACAAAGACTCAAGCAGAAGGAAAATATAAATATGGTGCTTATAAATAAATAGCAATTGTCATAATTATATGTGAAGATGATATCATTACACAAAATGTTACACATAATGTTATTTATAAAACGGTCAACTTTCAAATACTTGATAAAATACAAAAGAACAAAACTGGTTGTAAAATAAATATAAGAAACAAAACTATTTAAGAAATATTAGAGTACCGAGCACTGTTCTGGAGTTCCTCCAGGTCTGGGACCTCTCGCTGGACGAGAATTCCACGGTTCATTTTGGCTGGATCTAATGCCCAGTTAGATATCCCAATGAAGGCAACCTTGCGACAACAAAATACAGTTATTGTATGGCTTGTCAGTCAACAGCCCTAACATGTTTTCCTAGGTTTGGGAAACACCAGACGTGAACGTTGCCTGAGGCCACAAACTTTTCAGCAAGTGTTTCATAATATTATGCCTCACATAAATTTGTCCCTTCTTTATATATATAATCTCGATCAGTCCTTATATCACTGTATTTTGATGAAAATCCAGTTTTATGACGTCAGCGGTCCATATTATAATTTTGGCCGGTCCGGACCTCGCCAAAAAATGTAATATGGACCACTGACATCATAGATTGGTTAGTGCGGCTTGCTATTTTCACAATGGCGAAAATTTGTCGCTAGTAAACATTATCAGGTTTGTTAAATAAAACACATTTAAATCGCTTTAAAAATGTTGTCTTGTAATGAAAAGTGTCTGGTATAATATACATAAAGATATTTACAATTGTGTTTACTCATCAAAGCTATGTTGGGCCACAGTGACAATTGTTTGTCATAATTCCAATATGCACCATATCGCACGATTTTTGGAATACAAACATTATTATTACAAAATAATATAATCATTGATTTGAATTGCCAAATATTTAAAACTTTCCATCATAAAGGGTTTGTCATAGGTGCATCATTTTCTTTCTTTTCATTCACTGCATTCATAGTGTGAATCATTAAACTTTGCTAAATGTTTGAGTTCAATAAGGGTTCCGTTGTATTATGAAATGATACGCTATTTGGAAAATTGATTAATTAAACATCGTGTCAGGTACAATCAGGTACTTTTGTTAAGACGTCGTATTGGTGAAGTGAAATTTAGTATACTAAATGTGCAACCCATCGTCCTACTTGTAAACATGTATCCTACAATAATAATTATATATAATTCATCATAAAAGTTCAGTTTTGCTTCCTGAAATAATCCTTTAACTATAAAACACTCAAAACACAATTAATGCAAACATATGTCCAAAGGCCTAAAGTCGCGCAATGCGGCTCAGATAGTAAAGGAGTTATTCCAATGAAAATTCAAATGCTCAAAGGTTGATCCAGCATATAAGAGGGATGCTGAATTTTACAACCAACCTTCATAAATGGTTCTGGATCCTCATCTCCCTGGCAACCGTCTTCAAGAAGTGGGTGGAGTGTCTAAAAACAAGACGGCAACATTTATGGTGTTATTCTTCCATTGAGTTTATAAAGGTCCCAATTGAGTGACTTTTTTACCCATCTAGCAGAAGTGACGTGTCATCCACAAATTGAGATTATTATACTTTCAAGATATGTTCAATCCAACAATCCGCTCATTTCTCCATAGATGCCGCTTAATCTACCATCTTAAATCCATACTCAGGGTATATTTTTATCAAGCTTATACGTTATTTTTCAAAATCCGACAAAAATATAACACTTTTTAATGTTTTGTAATATCATATCATGTGGATTTGATAAATTTGTATATATGTTAGTAAATAAAGGTCAAAGAAGAGTTTTTAATACTTTAATTTTTCCTTTAGGAGTGAGATTCCATTTTTTTTCAGGTTTGTGATATTTGTTTTGCTTTTTTTTTAAAGAATCATAGAAGTTGAACATGTTCCTCATTTTCATTTTGTTTAATTTCCCTTGTACATGTACTATTTTTGTAACACCCTTACCAAAAAACAATTTCTTTAAATTATAAGCCTAAAGAAATGGAGATGGAATATTACATACCAAAATCACAGTTAAGTAACTTTTCTGACCAATCTGAGCAAACTGAGAAAAATTATTTTCAGTTTCTTCGATCTTAATTCCAATTATATTTCTATTTGGTCAGATTTTTGACGAAATTATTTCTGCACCAAGGAATTCCTTTAAGAATGCATAAAATAATAACATGACTCTGAGTGGTAGAAAGTTGTCTAATACTGAACAAAACGTTAAGCAATCTAAACAGTAAAATTGCTGAGTTGTTTCCAAAACACTTTGTGGTGGTCCTATTGCTTCCCTAAATATATGCACATGCTTTCCTTGGTTGTCCAAGGGGCACAACTCAGCCCTTGAACGATTCAGGAGCTATGGACAAAAAGGTTTTGCCACAATTCAGAACCGCTGAGGCAATCTATTTTTAAATATCATGTACCTTCAATGGCATTCTTGGGCTATCCTCAGCAAGCCCAACCTCATCCAAAACAACAGCTGACACAAATGTCTGCAGATCTTTATCCTTCTGGAACTGCGCGCATTGTCGAAACGTTCCAACAATGCCATCTGGGGTCGACAGAGGGCTACATTGGAACGATACCATCTGAACCTGCAATAGAAAATTGAATAATCACGCCCTAATTAAGTTAGTTTTGTATGCATATTACCAACACATAAGCACTTTCTTGCATTACATTAATATGTTGAAACTTTTCTGTTTGAGATGTAATTAAGTTTAATTACTGATATTAACTTAAAATGGTAAACCACCTGCTTTAGCAATTTGAACAAATCATGTTTAGCGCTGTTCCCTTGCATGGCATCTGAGACTATCGTCTTTGCCAATGACTTTGAACTTCCAGGTTTCCCGACAAGAAACAGGGGTATTCTGAGCTCGATACAAACAACCATCATGAAGACATTCTCCTTCAGAGCAGTATTTCGTGCAATGTTGTCCTCCAAAGACACATTGTCCAAAAAAATCTCCTGGCATCTATAAAGTGAAACACTCAATTACAGTTAAAAGTACAACAAATCACGCTATAATCCCAAACTTATTCCAAAGAATTTGGTACTCCAACGAAGCCAATGTCTTCAATATTCGTTTTGCTTCTTTCTTAAAGTTTGTATTATGGCAGTATGGTCTGAAAATTAATTCAATGTAGATACTACCGTTCAATTTCGTCCAATATCTGAGCTTCTCCGCCCTGTAGGTTGCATGGCTGGCGGAAATGCCCTGCAACAGCCTGTCTGTACTGTTGTCTCGTTTTCAAGCAGGCATGGTAACACACACCAATGGCCAGGATGAGAGCTCTCGTGATATTATTAAGTCCCTAAAATGTATGGTATGTTAAGCTTTGTTGATAATGTAATATGTAGGCAAAATACATACTTGTACATTTTTCAAATTAGAGGTTTAAGATTAACACTACTCCTAAAAACATTCCAATATTCCATCAAACAACGATTGGCTAAATCTCTTCTCAATTTGTTCAAAATTCAATGATAAGTAGCCAAATTACCTGCACTATATATATCTCCTCATTTTCTTCCTCCTCATCACTGTCATCCTGTTGGCGTTCTTCAACCCCGACCACCTTCCTGTCCATTTCCCCGAACAGCCAGCCCCTATCCTTACCCTGATCATAGAACCACGCCATCACTGTCAATACTCTCTCTACGTCCCGCAGTGACACAAAACTGCACTCATCCTACAGAAGAGGGAATGTTAAAATGTATATTGGGAGATGTCACCTGAAAATAATTGTTAAGCAAAAGATCAATACAAATTAATAGGCCATTGTGTATGTCAATCATATATCCGTGACCTATTGATGATGCGACACAAAGAAGTTGTGAAATGACACGTTGACATCACAATCAATCTTATGAAGTAATTACCCTTTGCGCCCTCATATAGTCTTGAGACACTGTCAAAACGCGGCTGACGACCTCGATCAAGTTTGGAATGTTTGGAAGTCTGTCATCATTTATCTGTAAGTGCAAAATTAAAGTTAATGTTAAATGGTACAACAAACAACAATGATGCCACTTATATTAAAACCAGCGCAATATCAGTCTGTTATGAAGCTAATAAATAATTTAGCAATGACAGTAGGCACGTACGTATCTCCGGACCATCTGCCTGATGTACAATTCCTCGATCTGTGTGTTGAGTTGTCCGAAGTCCCAGACCAGGGGCAGTAAACTTTGTGGGAGTGGTTGCACACGATACACCTAAAAAGTTTAAGGAAGACATTTCATTGATTGGAGCCGTACAAAACAGTGTGGATTGGCTTTGGAAAGTTGTATCCCTAGTTAAACAATAGGGCCATCCCAAATCCCAGTTAATGAGGACTTTGAATTTAAAGAACTGCTGTTGAAGTTTGCATAATTGACGACACTAGCAAGACTTTTAACAACGTGAAAATGATACTGATCATAATTTAGCAAACAATTAATAGACAATTATGACCTGAGAATGAATACTTTAATTACTATAAATATAACAAGAGGTCTTACAAGTCTCCTCATCGGTACACGCCCTAGTCTGTCAGTCGTCTCATCTGCATCAACATGATATCCAAGGCCAGCTTGCTCCAACTTTCTTATCAGTTCATCGGAATGCCTGCAAAAATATTACACTTTTTCAAATATTTCTCTTTTTGTATGAACTTGTGTGAAGATTTGTTACAACAAATTAATTATTCAATAACTTATTTCTTCTGATACGGCACATACAATATGGCAAATATGTGTATGCTTTTTAACTTAAATATGAAACACACTTAACTTTATATCTGTAGCACAAGGCCAGTGAAACAAGAGCTATCACTGAAGGTGATTAATACCCCCGAACGCCGCCCTAATATGAAATTGCAGTCAACTATTTGGAAAGCCAACCTATAAATGACTTTATCTTATGGACTATCGTCACTGTAATTTGCTAAAATAGTGTAATGATTCATGCACACTGAACTCCTCCTCATAGTGCTGTACCATTGTATTAAGTTTTATAACATTCCATCCGGTAGTTTTCAAGTTATGCTCCAGACAAGAAAAAAATAACAAAGGGCAATAACTCTGTAATTTGCTGAAATAGAATTGCGGTTCCTGTACACTGCACTTCCTCTCACTATGATCTATCACTGTATGAAGTTTTATTAAATTCTATCAAATAGTTTTCAAGTTATGCTCCAGACAAGAAAAAGTAACAAAGGCCAGTAACTCTGTAATTAGCTGAAATAGAGTTGCGGTTTCTGTACACTGCACTTCCTCTCATTATGATCTATCACTGTATGAAGCTTTCTTAAATTCCATCCAATAGTTTTCAAGTTATGCTCGGGACAAGAAAAAAGTATTAAAGGCCATAACTCTGTAATTAGCTAAAATAGAATTATGGTTCTTGTGCACTGCACTTCCTCTCATCGTGCTTTACCATTGTATGAAGTTTTAATAAATTCCATTTAGTTTGCAAGTTAATGCTTGAAAAAAAAATTACAGCAAAAAAACAAATAAAGGGCAATAACTCAGTAATTAGCTAAAGAAGAATAATGGTTCTTGAACACTGCACTTCCTCTCATTGTGCTTTATAATTGTATGAAGTTCCAATGAACTGCACTTCCTCTCATCGTGCTTTACCATTGTATGAAGTTTTAATAAATTCCATTTAGTTTGCAAGTTAATGCTTGAAAAAAAAATTACAGCAAAAAAAACAAATAAAGGGCAATAACTCAGTAATTTAGTTAATTTGGTTCTTGAACACTGCACTTCCTCTCATTGTGCTTTATAATTGTATGAAGTTCCAATGAATTCCATCGAGTACTTTTCAAGTTATACTCAGGACAAAAAAAGTAACAAAGGGCAATAACTCAGTAATTAGCAAGAAGAGAGTTATGGTTATTGTACACTGCACTTCCTCTCATTATGCTCTACCATTGTATGAAGTTTAATCCAATTCCATCCAGTAGTTTTTAAGTTATGCTCCGGACAAGGTAAATTGCGACGGACCGACCGACAAACCGACCACAGGGTGACTCCAATATATCCCCTTCAAACTTCGTTTGTCGGGGGTATAATTAATTAAATGGTAAACAATTGTAACCTCGATCTTACTTTCTGTAAGGATTGCATGCAGCCACAATTTTCAAATTTTCACATAGAGTCAGACGCTTTCCTGCAATCGATTTGTCACACATGATTTCCTTGATAAGTCCGATAGCTTCCGTTGTGTTAGCCTCGTCAAAAAACAATACTGTGTACATATGGCGGCCATATTTTTCAATATTCACTCTTGCAGCGATCTCCGCGTCGTTCACCTTTCGTTTAATATCTGCATTTGTTGTACCTCCATGCACCTATAAAACAAACAAAACTCAATTTAATCACACACAACCACAGTAAAATACAACAAACAGTAATTTGGAGAACAAAAGTAGCGAAATGGGGTAAAATTGCAGTCTGCAAATTTATATGAAAAATACCTTCATGAGTATCATGTTCTTTACATCTACACCTGGCGGTGACTGTAGTTCACACATAAACTTGATGAGGCGTGTTTTCCCACAACCTGTCTCACCCATGATTATCACAGGGATGTCACATCTGCAATGAATAACATAGTCAGGTGATAATTTGTTTAAAATATTAAACAGCGCATCGGACCATGTATTTTTATTAATAAAATTTATCAGTTAAACGACAGTTTGGTGTTACCTGAATCTCATAAAGATTGCCATGATTTTTTTCACATTGTCCGTGGTCAGTTCGTACGTGGAATCCGGGTCATGAGGAAAATCTACGCCCATAATGCTGCACAGCTTCATGATTTTCTGGTCTCTGAAAAAAGAATTCAAACATGTTTCTAAAAGCTTTGCACATGCCACAGTATCATAACACATTCATGTGTTCAGAAGGTGTGTTAGGCCTGGTAGTAAGAGCACTTACCCTGATAGCGAGGGTCAGTGATTCGAGCCCCAGTCTAGGCCAAACAAGGGAACGTGACTGTATATGTACTCAATATCCTACCTGTGTTTCTATCAAGATCATGTTCTCCTTGTTTCCTGTCCTAGAAATTCATGGGCGAATTCCAACTTGGCATGGGAGTATGTCAAGGTTTCGGTACCTAAACAGGTGTTGTGAAGGTGTGTAAGCGACCCGGTAACCCAGGCGGAAGAGCACTCACTTGTCAGCCAGGATCCCGGATTTGAACCCCAGTCTAGCTGTACATTTTATATACGAATCACATAATTACCTTGGCAATGCATCAAAGTCTTCCCTGATTGGTGCTTGATTTCGTACCAAGGAATCGTACAGGTTCTGGCCCATGATCCCCTGCTCCAGTATGCGGTTTGTTTGTTGGTCAACAAGGTTGCCAGTGTTCCGGTCGATATAGAACCCAAGGAACGTGAAAGAGAAACGGTCCGAATTGAAGAACAAGTATGGATGAGGGCTGAAACATAATAAGATTGGTAAAGTTATGTTTATTTTGTTCCAACTAAGATTCGTGTGCTGTACATGATAACATGAGTTTTAAAATAACAGTAGCACAAATACTTTGTTTTTCTTTGTTGGTCAAATGGCATAATTCAAGGAACCTTTAATCAAACTTGCTTATCATAATTTCATAGTCATTGAAACTGTGTGCACTAAATTTCTTGTTTATATATTGAAATGAATTTTAATTTTGGCTATTTTTTAGTGATCACATGAATATGATCAAACTTAAAAACAGACATCTGAATAATAACATTAGCCTTAAATGCTATCAATTTGTTACCTAGACTCCCAAGTTCGACGCATTTGATATAGCTCCAGCTGATCTTCATCCTCAGCTTCCATGGCACCTTGAGGAATCATTCCTGGGGATTCCTCACTCATGTTCAATGATCGTGTGGAAAAGTCCTAAGCATTCATGTTTCAAAATTGGTTATAAAAGTCACATGATCGAATACAAATGCAACATCAACACATGACTGTAAGTGCAAGTGCAAGTAGTTTAAAGTTTATAATTGTACAATTTAGGCCATTTATTAGTAGTACATGTATCTCTCAACTTACCCGAGACATCTGAATCAGAAACCTCAAGACAAATGTTGCAAATCCAGGAAGGTCCTCGGCTGCAGCAACAGAAACAAACTGGTTCTGTTCAAAGTCCACCAGCTGGGTGTTCAGGAACCAGACAAAGTGATGCAACTCCGACCAGGACGGGTCCCGCACCCCGCAATGCCTGCACAGTAAAGTTAAAATAACTGACACAATTTAAGACAAGTTAGAGTTAGTTAGAGTTATCAATGGATGTGATTATACCCCACTACACCATATTCCTGTTATTAGAAGTATCACTGGGAGTGATGTATGCTGATTGAATGCCATATGACGGTGAGAACGCATCAATTAAAGTAATGCTTCTTTTATATATAAATATGAACACTGGGGAATAAGTCATGAAATTTTCTTTTTAGATTTTAAAAGCATTGCGTACTTTTTATTTATTGACCAATCACAAAATATCGATTCTTATCTACAGTTTCACTCACTACCCTCAACACATATAAAGTTATTGAGGAAAGTAAGACCAATAGCACAACAAGGGCAGCCACAGACTGCCATATCTCCCGCCTAATTAGAACAGTATCAACTTCGCCTAATGACAAAAAATTACAATTAAACAATGGACAGCAAATACTGCACCCGAGCTCTGGGTCGTATGCACTGCATTCTTCTTAAATGAGACCTATAAGTAAATCAGTAAATACCACAACAAATATTCAAGCTAAGCTCCGGACAAAAATGAAAAAATACGCAAATTAACAAAGGGCAGTATGAAAATCATATTGCAGCCAGGGTTACGATTTATAAGCAGTGTACTTTCCTCAAGTAGATTTATCTGTATATCGAGTTTGACGTTAAACCCTCAAAGACTTTTCAAGTTATAATCTGGACTAACATTAAGAATAGAAAAAAAATAACAAGAATATATATATAATTATAACTAGCCCTGCCCCAGGCTTTCATGTTTTTGTTAATGAAGAAATTTGACAAAGGGTCAATGAAATTAATTTGTAATCAGGACAATAGTTTCTGAAGAGAAGATTTTCATTTTTATTCATTCATAGTGATTTTTTTCGAAATCGCGCCAGTTGCCATGGCAAGCATGCAGAGATCAACATTAAACAATTTTTAATGAAATATTCTGTAAGAAGATCACTTAAGGAATATTCATGTGAAGTTTGGGTGAAATTGACCAAATTTTTTAGGAGAACATTTTTAAAGGAAAATGTTGACGACGGACAGACAAACGCCGAACAAACAACCAATCACAATAGCCAACGCTGAGCAGTCAGATGATTTTAAAATAAACAAAGGGTAAAGACTAAGAAATAACTGCAGTCACAATTATGGTTCCCTACAACCCCTTCGTTTGTCACGGGTACAAATATTTCAAAGACCTTTCAAGTTCTTCTCCTGTCAAGAACCGGTAGAGAGAAATGAAAAAATAAGTATTCACATAATCAAAGGGCAATACTCAATATATAATACACAAGTAATGTTACTTTTGCACACAACTTTTCCGAAACACAGTTTATTTGTGTATGAAGTCAATACCTCAAAAACAAATGGAGTTATTGAGGAAAGTAGACTTGTCTTAGGACGGTCAGTTGGACAGACCTACGGGATGGATGGTAGGGACTAAGTGATTCTTGATAGCCAACAGCACTACGTGGTTTAGGAATAACAAAATATTAATCATAGTCCAAATATTAATGAAATCTTCAAGATGCAATATACTTGTTCATTTATATGCTGAAAATCCCAATATCACACGTTTCTACAAAAATACATGAAAGTTAATTGTTTTAATAAGGATTCAATTAACAGAATTGGTTCAGTAAAGATTCACAATACGATATGTTTATTGCATAAAACTATTAAACAAACATTATAAACAAATTAATCAATAAATGGAGAAAAGGTACACAAACACATTTTCTAAAGCTAATGGTTGAATTCATTGTTTTAACATCCTATTATAGTCAGTATGCGTATTCAGGTAAATGTATCAACAAATCTTCATGATTATATCAATTGTTTTTGCATTAATCAATATAAATAACGTAATTTCGAAATCAATTCAGATCAGCCTCTCTTATCTGGAGCTAGCAAAGAAAATATACTTTGCTAGATTGTAAAGGATCTTTTGGGGGGAGGAATTGAGAAGGTATCCGAATTTTTCAATGTTGGCCAATGGCAGAAGTATGACTTAAAGAACTTGCACCTTAAAGTTCCCTATATTTTGTGCATACAAAAAGAAAGTGGAACTCAGATTATACTTGATTCATGTTGCATGTGACACGAATTGTTTCATTTATATATGTATTAAGCACATCTATCCATCTCAATCGCTAGTTTATGAGCAGAAACTCGAAATCTTGAGAGAGCAATACGAAATTTATTTTCATGGATAATATGTAAGTATATTTCTCTATTGTTAGTGTGTTAAGATAAGGCGTATGTTCTTAAAATTGTAGAATTGTTGATGCCTGCGTAACAGCTTTGATAATATGTATCTAATATTCTCATTTTATTATATCCAACGTGTAATTATAAATAGCTTCTGTTAAGCAAATATCCGAGAAAACCATGGTCATTTAAAATAGTTTTGACTTGAGAGGCACAAGTTTTATTTCTATATGTTTTATTATTTGAATCATCTGCTCCTAATACTTGATAGGTCATTTTGATAAGACTGTTATCTTTTGAAGTAACTTTCTTTTTCCAGTACTAAATAAGATTGATTTTCCATTGTGTTGACATTGATACTCCACAAGTTCACCATACAAAGAATTTAGGTTTGTCGATTTGTTTTACGCTGACTTAATAGCGCAGAAATCTTACATCAATCATTTCTATGTCAGTGACTTGATGCATACCCTGAGCAGAAATTTAGTAATGAGCCCACTAAGGCGTTAAAGTTATATTTTCTGATGAATAAGACGTTCAGTGTTGTTTTTTCTGATAAATAAGACGTTCAGTGTTGTTTAATATATGGTATAGTTTATTTCATAAGGATGCATGTTAAGCGAGATGTTTTTGGGACCTATTTAAGTTACAGTTCTGGAACAAATTAATTCTCAATAAATGCCTGGTTGTAAATTTTAAGTTTATGTGCGTTTATCTACCATTTTAAAAGATCATAGCCTTTGTCAAGCTACATTAATATTTAGACCCCACATATTACATACAATCAATAATTATCCACGTCTTTAAGCATTAGACTTAATGATTCAGGCGATTTTGCAAAAAGATAAATATCATCAGCATTAAACAGTAAATATATTTGTGTCATCTCTAGTGATATCACCCCTGGTAAATTTGAATCAACATTATTTATTTAGTCGTTGATAAAGAACATCGCCAATACAGAAATGGGCAATGATTTGTTCAATAAAGATTTACGTCCAAAAAGTTATCAATGATTGGTTGAATGAAGATTCAATTAACAGAATTGGTCAATAATTGGTTCAAAACAAGATTCACATATCAAAATGGTTAATGATTGGTTCAGTACAGATTCATTTAACAAAAAATAACCAATGACTGGTTCAATAAAGATTTTTTTTAATTTGGAAGGTTAATGCCAAAAGGTACTAGCCAACAAATACTGAATATAGAAGACTGTAACTTTGGCCTAAATCATGTATTAAACTTAAGACAAGCACTACCTACCTTAGCAGGACATCCAGGCAGTTTTTAGGATCGCCTTCCGGCTCAGATGGTCTGACAGATTCCAGTGTTTGCCGCTGATCAAGCCTTAACAGGTACTGGAATGTTCGCTGGAATACAGGACTCCGAAACTGCTGTTCATCGAATAATTGGTCAGTCGGCATAAAATCTGAAATTGCGTTCAAAATAAAATAGCTTATATATCTTTAGAAAGTGTTATTGTGAACAATACCGTCTCTTTCTAAAACCAAGACAAGCTTTAGACTCACTATAATATATTCTAAAGCAATATAACACGCTGGGTTATATTCACAGAAAAATATTTGTGTTCTTAAATATTTCTAGTGTAATATGATTACTTATCTATTTTACTACACATGGTTTGAAAGGAACCAACCATGGACAGAATTTCTGTCAGAATATATTTGCAGGCTTTCATCAGGAGAGCGACAGGTTGAATCCGGAAATAATGTGAACACCGGATGTACGAAGCGTGCCTCTTCCTAAAAACATAGTAAATCAATGTAAAAATTATTTATTTTTACACATTATCAGTTGTTTTAATATACACATTTTTAAATTTCGCATCACAATAAACCCACTCTCAATGTTTGTTACTTTCAATAACCTATTTTGTACATACATTTGCATCTGTTGCTTGAACCATAATCGGCATTGCTTCTATGAGATACAAATCATGCTCGGATCTCCGCCAGACGTATCCCGACCTGTCCACCAAACAGTTGAGTATCAGCAAGTTGAACAACAGGTAGTCCACACCTTCCTGGACCTGCAATTTAGAACGACATGTACAATGCACCAACGGATACACTTAAAAAGTATCATTATGTTGTGGTAAGGTAGACATTATAAGTATATTTATGGTTCAGAATGTTACCTTATCTAAACAGGAATTTTATTAATTTGATATTGGAATTAATGTACATAAAACATTTCTTGCATACATACAAACATTTGAACCATCAATACTTTGCACCTTTCATGTAACCTTACGCCATGCTTCGTTCATATTCTAGTGAAAATCATACAACATATTATGGCATACATATTTTTTGCCATACCTCATGGTTCATATTCAGATGGAATATTCGTGCGGACTGTTTGCGTGGGTCGGGCGTATGCTCCAAAAGTCTCTGTATGAAACTATGCAAGTTGATTACTTTTTCTTGCAGTGGTATTGACACTTTTTGCGTGTCAATTGACTTGTTTTTACGATGTATTTGCGCTTGAACTGCCTCATCTTTTCGGTGCACAAACAATGTTTTCCCAACACCAGCTCTTGTTGATTTTATTACACGTACTGTTGATCTAAAAGTATGCAAATTTTATGAATTATTTTCTTAGTCGTTATTAAAGATTTTTGCGATTGTTTGAATCATTTTCAAAATATTATAATTACCAGAAGCATTTAAACGGTGGAATTAATAATATACATTCCATATGTATTTTAAGATTGTATTACCTTTTGGAATTAACATCATTTCAGCACAATCAAATACGATATTTTGAGTCTTTAATACCTTTTGAAATCAACCATTGCTGCATATGATTTGCCAGGGAACACCGGAGCCTCCAGATGACGAGTCACGTATTTCTTCAATTGGAGTCCATTGACCGGGCCAACTTGACGCACATACTTCTCCAAAGATGATACAATCGTTGAACGATATTCATTGTCTGATCCGCATATCACAAACAGGCGGTATTTGATATCTAGTAAAATGTTTTATAAGTTTTAATAATTCAATACCAAACATTGATTTCAACAAATCTAACATGTGTTTTATACTTTAAAGCAATTTATTGAATGCTTTTGATGACATTTAGATGGTCCATATTGCAATGATTACTCCAATGGTAACATTTCCAGACAACCACTTAAAAGTACTGTAACTTTCTATCAAGTGTTCCGTAGTTACCATCATAGTGCCTAATGTCCAACAATAGTTCTTCAAGGCACTGTTCTGCTGTTTCGCTGACGTCAAAATCCAGCAGGTCTGCGTGGAGGAGGCAGTGAATTTTACCAGTGTTGTCATATATCGCCCTTCGCCAAAATATGCACACCTGATGATTAAAAACATTTGAAAGGTAAATGCCAAAACGAGATCATTTTACAGTTATGCTAACTATTCATATAAATACGCAAATAAATCACCTTAACAAACATAAGTTCCATGTTAAACAAATGTTAATTTACGTATCATCCTCTTTTTTTTAGTCTTACTTCACAAGGAATGTAAACATCTTTATTTTTTATATATTCATAATATTAAGTTTATGCCACTACATGCATTTTACCTCATCAGCAGTTGTATCTGAAGTACACACGAGGACTTCATCCGACTGCGGCAGGGGTTGGTCAGGATCGTACATGTAGATTGACAGTGCGACACTAAGAACTTCATCTATATTAAATATAAAAATACGATGCTTTATATGGGGATTGAACGCCTGTTACATATTTGCAGTTTAAGCTTTATTTCGCTATTGTTTGCGCCATAAACCAATTCCAAGTACATTTACTTTGTAAGTTGTTTTTTTAATTCTGTTACAAACCACTTTTAATTTAGGCAAAGGTCAAATTTGATCAATAATAAACATACAGTATAAATAACAATATAATATTAATTCATGAAGACCTGATAAGTAAACAGACAGACAGACAGGTAGATAACTTTTAACAACGGCAATTTGTACAGATGTAAGGCATCTTAGATACATAGAAAGAAGTATTACCACTTGGACAAACCACGAGGTTTGGTTCCTCTTCCACATATACTGGCGGCATGTTTCTCCTGATATTTCGCTCATCTGTAACTTGAAAAATGAAACCTAAAGAAAAGAATCTGTATTTCTGGACAACGCGACTCTACATGGCGATATCCACTAGACCCATGTTTTTTCGACCCCAGTGTTTTTGTTTCGTTTCAATTTTCCAAATTCGATATGATGTAAACTGTGATAGTTTTATAGCCGAAGCATGCGTGATTCCATCTATGCATCGATAAGCCATAGTAACCTTACTTTTTAGAGGTGAGACGATACTGTACAGTATAGTTACTGTATCGATACGTGCAGTCGGCGGTACGTATCGATATACAAGCACGGGATACCATGATACGAGTTGGTTGAACGTCATGGCAAAAGGGATCTATACCGTCCCATTACTGGACACAAAGTTTAAATAAATCTGCTATCGTTCACAGTCATGAGTGACGACGTCCGAAAAGTCACGCAGATGACAATGTTATGACAATGACATAATAAATAAAGAAGAATTTAGTAATGGCGAAATATATCTCAAATTCGGTATGATCGACGTTAGTTGTCAGTGAAATAAAACACAATTAATAATAAAAAATCGCATGGTATTAGGATGTTTGCATAACTAGCGCGTTTTCATCAACAGTCAACCTTTAATGCTTGTTAATATCTGCTCCTATATATATATATATATTACAGTTTATTTTGCAATTTGTTTACGCTACCTCAGGTGTAACTTAATTTTGTCATGTTGGTTACTCACCTGTCTTTGCAAGCACATTGAGGATGATTCCTAAATGTTCAAGACTTAAATAATCACTGATGTTCGATGAGATCGAGCCAAGGAAGTTTATCCACAATTCTTTGAGATCATTTATCAGAGGTTTCACACCGATATTCCTGAAAATCCAAAAACATCCAAATCTATAACACAGGTAAAATCGTCTTCCAAGTTTAAAGTTTATTCAGTTAACACATATCATACATATGAGCAACGAGCATATCATACTTATGAAATATCACTCCTAGCATCATATCATGAAGAGGAGTATGTTATATTCTGAAGTAAAATTGGCTAACAATAACCTACACACAAGTTTCATTCAGGATTCGTAGCATACTTAAAAGACAATATATTCAAACTAGTTAACCCCAGCCCTCCAGAAAATTTACATTTCACTGACCGTTCCAAGACGGAACCTATCATATCCTTGAAAAAAAAACTACTTTTACATATTATATAATTATGTTGTGTATTGTTTGTGGCGTTTTGTGTTGTTGTACCATGTTTCTGGTTTGAGATTGTTTGTTTTTGTGTTTTTTGTCATTGGCATTGATTCTGTGCCATTAAACAGAGTTTATATTTAAACTTTCGACTACTGGACTTGTTTCTGTAGTTTTTCATATAAATATTTATTATATATAGTTTTATATTTATTTTCAATAGACTCTGGAAATAACGTTCATGTTTTGAAATTACAATAATGTATCACGATGCACTTTGCAGTTTCCAATTTAAACAATACAGTGAAGATGACAGTTTCTTGACAACTTCAGGAATGACTAAATCAATTTACTGTTAACAAGCATTACTTTAGAAAAGCTTTAGTAAATAATTACTTCAACTCCAACTCTAAGTATCAGGTTATGTATGGATTAACAAGTATGAGCGATAGTATGAAATTCAACCATACAATGAGGAGACAATTCCAAATTTCAACAAAGACATATACATGTATATGACAATATAACCAAAAAGTTTTGGCGGTGTTTTAACAAGATATCTTTCAAATTCGAAATGTTCTTTAAACAATCTATAATTTACATATGTATTGACGAGTTGAAAGTTATGTACCATTCGATAACATCTTGAACTTTGCCTATTTTATCAAAAACAGAAAGAGTTGAGATGGTATATCGGTAAATGCGTGCTGTTTGGAAATACTAGGTTGTCACTTAGCTCCCCACCAGGTTATGGCACATTTATTGGCATATAAAATAACTAACCAATCATTAAAAGCTGAGGGTTTAACTTTAAAATCATTGAGTATTAGAGGTTTGCGAAATATGGCCCCTCTGTTGCTTTTCAACGTCAAAACAATACCTATTTAGGGTTAAAATGTGTTCAAACGAGTATATTAAAAAGGACGTGTAACAAACTCATGTGTGCTTTCAAATTAATACTGTACCAAGAATCTAGCATTCCCACCCTTTGACACAGCAATTTGTAAACATTGTAAAGTGGTATTTGCCTGAATGCAAGCTATGCAGTTTAAAATCAGTTGTTATAGATCATTACACTGCTTACCCTTTGTGTCCAACACTGGTCACAGATTGCTTGATAAGTGAGCTGATTGATGTCGTGGATTGGCTCCACCCAGAAAACCTAGGACCAATATCTTCTGTCCCTTCTACATCGTCTTGATTCATCTCAGCATCTTCATTTTCTTCCCCTGTCTGGTCCATGCACCAGAGCATGGCTGGAGAAAATAATGACAATAATAAAATATCAAAGCATAAGAAGTAATAGCTGGTGAAATATGATTTTATTTCCAATTACCAGCTAATGTCCATATATATTTTTGTTTAATAATTTCATCCTCAAAATCTTGCTTATTTCTTTTTGATCTAGTACCAGTTAAAAGGTGTTTCTAAACATATCAAATTTGCTGAATATTTGTTACCTTCAGTCACATCACAATCGTCAATATCTTCCTGTTTCACATGACCAACAGATTGCCTGGCCACTACTTCATCACAGCCAGCCTCCATCAACTCATGAATAAATAGAGCAATCTTCTCCTCCGCTTGGTCACCTATTTCTTCTTCTTCATCATCAATTTCAACAGAGGTCTCTCCAGGTTCTTCTTCAATCACAGATAACTCCTTTTTGGCTTTCTCCATGGCCAGTACTACATCGTCTGTAGATGAAGTAGTATCAGGTTAAGCTGTTTAGTTCATAATAAAAGATGTTTAGTTCATAATAATAAGGGCACCATGATGGCCCTAAATCACTCACCTGAGATAATGTTTTAAACCTTTGTATGATAATAAATGAGTTTCTTGGTGTATGGCAATGCAACTAAGAATTAAACTTTGATCGAGTATTAAAACCGTACACATGGTCCAAATTTTATTGCTGTAGCTTCAAAAATAAGAAAGAAGGACAAAAGGTCACAGTCAGGTCATCCAAGAACAACATTGATATTTGTTTTCAAAACTGTACATAATTTGACCAAACTTGGTGAAGGATCACTGTATGATGCTTCATAAACAATATTTAGGTCTGGGCCTAGCGGTTTAAAACAAGAATATTTTAAAAGCTTTTCTAATATAAGTCTGAAGGAAACTTGTGACCCCGGGGGCTGGGCGAGTTTTGACCACAGGAGACGATTTGAACAAACTTGATAGAATACTTCTGTACAATGCTACATGCACAGTATCAAGGGTCTCGGCCAAGCAATAAGTTTTTCCCTATATAAGTATGTAAGAAACATGTGAGACCCAGGGCATAGCAAGCTTCAACCCCAGGGGCACTTTTAACAAACTTCGGAGTTCTGCAGGGAATTAATTTCTAATAGCCATTTTGAAAGGGCACCATCCAAGGAACATCCAAGTGAAGTTTTTATCTAAATTGGACAGATGGTTTAGAAGGGTATGTCGTTTGACGGATGCCGGAAGGTGGGTGAGTAAAAAAGCTCACCTAAGCCACTGCTCAGGTGAGCTAAAACACATGGAATGTCATTATAAATAATTTCACATCTAAGCCACTAGGATTTTACAAACATATTTTCTTTTTCTTTTTTATATTTCTCAAGAACATGTCAATAAATGTTTAGAAATGATAACAATGATAGTTTCTAAATAATTTTAAATTAATCAGAACAAGGCAAATAATGTTAATTTTTCAATCAGAAAATGCCATTTTTTTTCCTAATTAATTAGTTGTTTTACCCAAAACATGACAATTAAAAGAATTGATAACAAAAAAATTATGGCCTCGAACCTTGCATGCAGTTTTCTTTCACAGCAGACAAGAGGTGGTAAATTCTCAGTGATGGTTCCTCGTCTGTCCCCATTTTTACGAGCTCTCGTTGCAGAATCACAAGCTGATCTATTGTGAAGAAGTTCAGGTAAAGATAATCCTTCCTCTTCTGTTTGATGAAATCAAGCCATTCACCATAACACTTCTCCATAAAGTCAGCAATCTTTGGAACCATATCTTCAAGCCCTTCTGTATCAGACTTCCGACCCTGGTACATAAGTAAATACATGTCTCAAAAACTTCATTACTAAAAGAAGGCAAAATGCAAGTGTGGAAAATAGCAAGTTAAACAAGATGTCCAAGATACCCCTATATCTTTCACCTGAGTATAATTAAATGGTGCTATAAATATTTCTATGATAAAAGGGCAATAATTCTAAGGTGACTACAGCAATTTGGCTAGTTAGCGAATTCATCTGAGGTATTATGCCCATATTCTTTTTGACCAAATGTGTTGATGATTGTACAAATGCTTATTAAGTGATTGATTAGACATAATTCAAAAGTGACTCAACAGGTATCAACAGAAGTTGTTTGATGAAAAATAATGACGACGGACGTCGACAGATGGCAGACAATCACCCAATCACAATAGCTCATGCAGAGCGCTTTGTACTCAGTTGAGCTAAAAAACAAACAGCTTTTATAGGCATTTGTTTATTTGAAACATACTTTCAGTTTTGGAATATCTTCTCCCTTCCCGAATTCCAGTGTCGCACACACTGGTCTTTCTTGTACCAAGGAACAGATGAAGTTTGCATTCCAGCCGTTAAACAGTACACATCCAGATGAGCACAGTTTCAGATAAACAGAGCCCAAACGTGTTATGCTGTCAAAGATCTGAACAATAGATAAAAGAAACATAAAAAAAAATCCCAATGACAAGAAGGCATATTATTACAACTTTTATTCGCTATTTTTCACAACTAAAGTGTACAAAACCATTTTTTTCTATTTTTATGTACATAAACCTTGACCCCATTAATCCTAAATGTAAACCCAAGATATCTTTATCACACTACATCAATCCTAACTGCAGATCTTCAGCAAAACCATTTATTTCCATTTTCAGAAATAACAACATGTCCTTTCTATATATACACTATATACAAGAGTCTTCATTTTATGCTTCTCATAAATGTTTAATTCAAATAACAGCAACCTTGCCCATAAAAGCCAAATGTAAATCTATACATGAGCTTTATATCAAGGTTCATCATTTTATAAGGTTCCTCATTTTACATCATTCCAAACTGATGCCACTGAAAGAAAGCCTTTCTATTTCTAGAAATAGCAACTTTTAGCTTGATCCCAAATATGATCTTAAGGTACATTTCAACATGAGCTAGATACCTAGTTTTACAATAATACATCCATCCTAGAGTTATTTTGAGGAACCTTTTATAAATCAGACCTTGACCATGACTCCATCAAACCTAATGCATCTGCATACAACACTTCAAACCATATTTCAATAATATGCAGTAATGGTATGGAGCAGAAATCACCAGTCTGATGCCTGCCTACCCATCCAACAACATCTTTGTTCAAATAAATATTTCTGATGAAAACCTTGATAAAACTTTATTAACTTTAACTCATAAGACAAGCAGCCCTCAGAAAAATGAATACAAACCATTGTAAACCTGTCAACATTAACTTCACTCTTTTTGTCCGTGGACTTGACGGTGGATGAGTCAGATTTGCCAGCAACAAGCATCAATCGGCTCTGTAAATCCTGGAGCTGGTCAAATGTATAGTGCTTCTGATGACGCTGGCCATCTTTTCCAGGCACTGTGAGCTTTATCATATCTTTAACCATCTTCCAGAAAAGAAACAAAATAGTTTGAACTAATCAGAGCACTTCAAATGGATGTCAACACTCATTCATTTTTCTAACTTGATTTGGGAACATAATTTGACAATTACTGTAGCTATAGTTATGGGCCTTGCTATGCATGTGTATTATCACTGACTACATGTATTTTGGTGACCCCTAACCACCTTGAATTTAGGTCTTTATAAGGCTGTACTCAGGACATATGCCTTACAAAATAAAAACATCTTTGGTTCTCGGTACTAGAGATTCTCAAAATTCACATACAAAATATGACATGAAATACTTTCTTTAAATTAAAATGAACGCAAAATCATAACAAAAGGTTACTAGTACTTTCTAACTTCATAACACATGTATATCTCTAAACACGCAATAAATAACTTCTCACACAGGTGTCTTCCATTTTTAAAACCTTGCGTGAAAATATCAATAATTACCATGTCGGACAACTCTGAACCTTTCCATGCTCCTTTCCCCACCGTGTAAATACCATCTGTATTGATGGCCTCAGCTTGCATGAGAGAAGTCACTTCGACCGAACCGTGCGCTTTCTTGATATCCTTCAGCCATTCTATCTCACGGTTTGTATCCAGCTGTATCAAAAACAAGTTGATCACATGTGAAGATATTGTATGTACATAGGGAATACCATTACAGGACACTTTTATTTATATGCTACTGGTGTTGTGAGTAAATGTGTAATGTTATGTATCTAATATAGGACAGGATTTACCAGGTATTTTTGACACGCTTGTTTTACTGCCACAAAAGTAATTCCTAGACTACACACTGACCTAGCATGATAACGGAATCACAAAAAACAACAGCATGGTGATACAGACTTTTACTACAGCGAGTTGTATTTATACAGTTGGATATGGAAAAGGAAATTGAAATACAAAACATAAAATGTGTTTAAAGCTTCACTCTGTGGAAACCAGTGATATAAGACTGCTGACAGAAAATTAGATCATATTTAAGTTCAATTTATGTTTTATGCATTTTTCTTAAACCGTTAGTAACAGTTTAAGCCATAAAACATTAATTTTTGAATGGAAATATGCAAATCTGCGCTATGATCTTTTGTCAGCAATATTTTATCATTGGTTTCCATCTATTTACGCAAAAATTTCCTCTTTCCACGACAAAAAATAAAAAAAAGTTGTAAAAACGGTAAATCTGTGAGAGTGCAGCTTTAACAATTAAGGAGTTTATTGATTCATTTCTGAAGGACAGTCAGACAACATATTGGACAAATGTAATAGCTATTTCATATTTAAATAAAATATGTGATCTTAATTCCTAATTAATTACCGTATAATATTTCTACCTCATATTTTTTCACAGAAACACTGGAAAATCAACTTACAAGCTGTTTTGGCAAATTTGGATTTGCAGCAAGTTCCTTCCAGACCACTTTACACATGTCCAAAAGACGTATGTAGTTACAATCTGTCTCATCCAAATCAAATATGAGGGGAGAGTATCCAAGAACGGCTGAATGCAAGCACTGGACTTTGGCAATATTCAATGGTTCTTCCCCAGCAGACATCATCGCAAGGTCAACAAACACTTTCAACTCTTTTTGACCCGCTGAAAGAAAGAATTTGCTTAAACAGATGTATTTACTTGTGAAAAAAAGACTTGATATCCTTGTTATTGTATACAATATGCAAAAAGTATTCAAAAAGATAACTATAAAAATAATATATATATTAAATTTAGCTGTTTTAAAGACATGTCATATATGACAAATACATACATGTTTGCATGGATTCCTTCAGCCATTTAACAAGATTAGCAGACTTAACAAAAGCATCCAGGCAATTTGATTGCTTTTTTGTGATTTCCTTTAAAATCTCGCAGGTTTTCATCAAATGTTTGTCAAATTCTCGAAGTTTGAAGTTTCTTTCAGAATGCTGTAACAACAAGCAAAACATCAATTATACATTTGGACAGTGACTCTGACTTCTTTGCCATGAATGACACCAAGGCCATCACCTAGTATAGAAAACAGCAACATTGGTTTTTGTAACAAAAAAAAGCAAGAAACGCGGCAATGCGACGAAACCAGGTTTTCAATGATTCACAGAAGAACTTCAGCCTGTGTCTGTTTTTCTATTTTTTGTAACAGTGATCTTGACCCTAGGGACCCCAAACGCAATCACATGAAAGGTATCGATAAACTCTTCCTTTATACCAATTTTGGTCAAGATATGTCAACCCTAACTAAAGTTATTCAGTTTCAACCGTTTTTCTATTTTTAGTAAAGTGACCTTGGCCTTGACTCTAGGGACCCCAAACGCATTCCAATGAAAGGTATCCATAAACCCTTCATAAAGACCAAGTTTGGTCAAGATATGTGAACCCTGACTAAAGTTATTCAGTTTCAACCATTTTTCTATTTTTAGTAACAGTGACCTTGATCCTAGGGACCCCAAACACAATACCATAAGAGGTCTCCATCAACTCTTCCTCTATACTAAGTTTGGTCAAGATATGTCAACCCTAACTAAAGTTATTCAGTTTCAACCGTTTTTCTATTTTTAGTAACAGTGACCTTGACCTTGACCCTAGGGACCCCAAACGCAATCCCATGAAAGGTATCCATAAACTCTTACTATAGACCAAGTTTGGTCAAGGTATGTCAACCTTTACTGAAATTATTCAGTTTCATAGGCGAGTTTGACCTTTTCATATCTTTTACAGTTTTTTGTAAGACCAATAATAAAGTGAATGTGAGACTCCCACATCTGCATGGACAAGTACAATGACAAGGATGAAGATATCAAGGAAATGTCAGTATGTGTTGTTGATTTATGTTAAAAGCACAAAAAATTCTAATTTAACATACTGAGACAATAGTCTTGATAGCCTGATAATCTCCCTGTAGCCGGTACTGTTGCTGAAATTTCAAAATAACTTTTGCGCCTGTGACACAATCAGACAGCTGCCTGTTCTGCTTTATTTGTTTGATCCTTTCATTAGCTGTTTTGCTCGGTATCTCCAAATGCATCATTTCCCACAAAAGTCTGTCATCGTCATTTTTGAAAATCCCAAACATTCTTTCTGCATCTTCAAACATCAATTCTCCTGTCTTCAGTTGTTCGCAGAATTCTTTCCATCTGCAAGAATAATAAATAACTGCAATATATTTGTTTCTATTAGTTTTAGGTTTAAGGATAACTATAATAAGAACTAGCACATGAGCAATGACATCCCCAGCATGCTGCCTTGACACAGGTTGTATCTTTAAAAGGCAGACATTATAATACATTATATAAGGTATAATAGGTGCTTAAGGATAAGTCAAAGGAAAAAAACTCTTAAGACTACAAGGCAAGGGCACATTTGTCAAACACTAGTCCACTTTATGGTGATAGTGTGCTCCAAAAATCTGGATTGGCTGATAAAAAAGCCAAGAACTACTACCAATCATGGGAGCTATGTGTACCAAGTATCAGAGTATCAGAGTGATAGCTCTGCCGTAGTAGCTTGCTACACAAAATGCAATATAGTTAGAAGTTTAACTAGAAAAAAACAGACGATATGTAGAGCCCATCCAACGAGCCTTTGACACAAATATATTTCAACCTGTGACCTCTACCGATGACCTTGACCTTTAAGGTACAGACCTGGTTTTTTTGTGCAATATGCCATCTCATCATGGTGAACCTTCATGGTAATAGTTTTGAAAGTCCTTTAATTCATGGTCAAGAAACAGCCTAGAAAAGGTTCAGTCTGTACAAACGGACACACTGTCGCATGCACGAACATACACAGAACTGCCATTGTGACAGCTATGACTTACTCACTGCACACAGGCTTGAAATATAAGGCCCAGAGAGGGAACATTTCTATCAGCAGTTATCATTTCAGCCCTTGATCTCTTAGGGTGACCTTTGAGGTACTGATTTTGGTAACACCTCCCCATCATAGTCAACATTCATGGTAAGTGTCTTTAAATCCTATAATGAATTATAAAGATACGGCCCGGACAAAGTTCAGTCCGGACCTGTACTATGAATAAGTCTCGTTATGACTTTAGAATCTAAGTGTGACTTTCATTGGTTACTTGGTTGGCACAGTAATAAACAAACTTGCTTCTCATTAAGGTGGCCCCGGTTTGATTCCCAGCATGTGAGACTGGTGTGTGGTCACCAAGTCGGACAAGTGGGTTTCCTCCGCGAAGCGAACTCATGCCTCCCTCATCACACATGACCACACTCTCGCCTCACATCGAGCCGACAAGAGTTATTAATATAATCTGGTTATAACTTGATTCTCAATCAATGTATAGTAAAGTTAGATTAAGTGTACCCTTGACCTTTGAAGTACAGACCTTGGACTTGTGCCCTACTCACCACCTTATCACGATGAACATTCAAATTTTCAGGAAATTCTTCAATGCTTGGAAACTAACTGGCCCGGAAAAGGTACAGTTCTATCAACAATTATCGTTTCAACCTTTGACCTCTTAGAGTGACCTTGACCTTTGAGTTACAGATCTCGGTGTATTGCACGGAAAACCATCTGGTCATGGTGAACCTTCATTGCAAATTTTAAATATTATAATGCATAGTCAAGATACAGCCTGACAAGGATTATTTTAACCATTGACTTCTAAGCATGACCTTGACCTGAGGTACAGACCTGGGATTTGTGTCTGACACGCACCCACAATAATAGGTCCGCCATTGTGATGAAAATGTCTCCCTGACTGCATGTGGTTGGACAAAATAACATTATCAAGTGCATGTAGCTCAAAGATATGATGGTCGTGGGTAACACAAATTACAACAGGCATTACCTTTTATCAAGGAGGCAATGTGGACAGATAGATATCTCTTAAACTATGAGCTCAGCAAACGTTTGCCAACAGACCGCCAAACTAAACAAGAGCTGTCACAGAGACAGCGCGCTCGACTATTCTGCCGCTTTGCAATGTAAGGATTGAAAAGTTTTGGCGAAACATGCAAGGATCACTGTTAGATTAGATTTCAATGAAATACATGGTGTGCTGAGATATAAATATAAATGTGGTTCCTTGCAAAATATTAACGAGAGAATTTCTAAGTCTAATAATTATGGGCCATTATTTGCAAAATACAGTTATCTTACTTGGTTATGCAATTAAGTTGGGTGGTTGAATACCATTGTATAAAGTCTCAATGCAATACATCAAACAGTTCCTGAGATATTATCCTATGTGTGCTAACATGCAAGACCTTAACCAGAATTTCTAAGCCGCATAATAAAGGGGCAAATATTATATATTATAAAAGATAGAGTTATCTTACTTGATTAAATAGGAAGGTTAAATAGATGGGAGCCTGTGTGTAAAGTTTCAATGCAATTCATGATGTATTCGCTGAGGTATTGACTTAAAAGTGGTTACATGCAAAACCTTAACCAGAATTTCTGTCAAATAAAAAAGGGGCCATTATTTTAATTTAATGCAAACTTGAGTTATCTTACTTGGTTATTTAAGTAGATGGTTGAGTACCATTGTATAAAGTCTCAATGCAATCCATCAAGTAATTGCTGAGATATTAACCTATGTGTGCTTACATGCAAAACCTTAACCAGAATTTTTAAGTCAAATAATAAAGGCCAATAATTTGCATTATATTCAAAAAAGTGTTATCTGTGATAACATATCTAATGTTTCTATGCAATACATGATATATTTGCTGAGATATTGACTTAAATGTGGTTACATGCAAAACCTTAACCAGATTTTTTAAGTATAATAATAAAGGGCAATTATTTTGCATTAAATGCAAACTAGATTGATCTTACTTGATAATTTAAGTAGGTTGGATGGTTGACTACCCTTGTATAAAATCTCAATGCAATACCTCAAGTAGTTGCTGAGATATTAACCTATGTGTGCTTACACGCAAAACCTTAACCAGAATTTCTAAGTCGAATAATGAAGGGCAATTATTTGCATTAAATGCAAACTAGAGTTAGCTAATTTGGTTAATTTAGTAGGTTGGATGGTTGAGTACCATTGTATCAAGTATCAATGCAATACCTCAAGTAGTTGCTGAGATATTAACCTATGTGTGCTTACACGCAAAACCTTAACCAGAATTTCTAAGTCGAATAATAAATGCCTATTATTTGCATCATATTCTAATAATTGTTATCTAACTTCATTAATTTAGTATGTAAGATAGTTGGGAATACATATCCAAAGTTTCAATGCAATAACTGATGTATTTACTGAGCTAATGACTTAAAGGTGCTTACATGCAATACCTTAACCAAGGTGTGACGCCAACGCCGACGCCAACGCCGACGCCAGGGTGAGTAGTATAGCTCTCCTTATTCTTCGAATAGTTGAGCTAAAACACATGATCGTTGTCCAACATTAACCCTCAAATTTTGGTTTGCGTGGGTATATCAATTTGATCTAGAAGTTAAGACATTTATCAAAACATCTAACAAGAACTCAACATTGAAGTTACTAACTACGCATTGTACAAAGTTTTCAATAACCTTTTAAAAGCAGGCTTCCACACCACATTGATAACATCAAGAGGAGTCTTACAACCACCTGTTGTACCCGAACAGGTGTCTTTCCATATCTTTTTGAACACCTGTCCTTCAGTCAAGCCTTCAAGTTTTGGTAGAATATCCAAAACATCAGATTCAACATTGAATGCTCTTAGATCTGGTTTACTGGTTTTATCCAAGTCTTTCACTATGATTGGTTCACAGAATTCCACCAGTGAATGCTTTTCCAGCTTAGAAGTTTTCTGCAGAACTTCATCAATGGCTCTGGTATCAACTGTAAACAAAATGTTATTCTGCAACCATTAAACAAAATGATAATACCTGTTTGTTGTTGAATCAATTTTAATACATTTTTAATTTAATAAATTATAACATATGCTAGACGCCATTCATATTTTTTAAGAAGATATACATGAAATGTGACTTCGACCAAAATTATTAAGTGGGATCTAGTGTTCAACATTAACCTAGCATTGCAGTTTAATGCTACTAGGTCAACCCATTTTCAAGCTATTGTGCATACAACAAGAGCTGTCACAGAGACAGCGCGCTCAAATATTACGCCACATTTAAAATTAATGATTGACAGTTTGGTGAAACATGCATGGATCACTGTAAATTAGATTAAATGCAAAACCTTAACCAGAATTTCAAAGACAATAAAGAGTAACAAGAGCTGTCGTAAGACAGCGCGCTCGACTTCGCCGCTTTGACATAGAAGTGAATACAATAACAATGTAATATTACCAAGTTTGGTCTATTTATGTCAAACCTAACTAAAACTATTAAATACAAAAGGTGACTTTGATGCTGCCCTCCCACCAACCGAAAAATGACGCAAGTCATTCAAATAACTTCATTTCCCATTATGAAAATGTGGTTAAGAATATACAAATATGCCATTCAAAAGAAATTAAAAAAAAATCAAAAAAAAAATCAAGGGCCATATAGTATAGCCCTCCTTGTTTTCCTTGGTAAAAAACTGGGTAAGAGTGTAAAAATGTGCCTGTCAAAAGAAATTAATATATATATATATATTCAAGGGACATAATTTGTATTTAGGGTTAAAATGGAGTTATGTTTCTTGTTGTAAGATGGTCATAAATAATTTTGAATTTTATTAAGTGCATTGAATGAAAGGTATAGAAGTTTTTTTTATTAAAATCCCAACTTGCCCTTAACTTTTACTTGCCTAAAACTTTAACCTAAGTCAAACAGGGGCCATAACTTGTATTAAGGATATGGAGTTATGTAACCTCATTGGGTGATGGTCCTGAACAATTGTGTGAAGTATTAAGTCAATTGAATGAAGGGTAAAGAAGTTATTAATAAATATCCCAACCTGCCCTAAAACTTAAACCTAAGTTCCATAGTCAATCAGGGGCCAAAATTTGTATAAAAGATAATATGGAGTTACCTAACCTCATTATGTGATGGCTCTGAACAACTGTGTGAAGTAAATGAATGAATGGTATTGGAGTTTTAAGTGAAAATCCCAACTTGCCCTTAAACTTTAACCTGCCCTAAAACTTTAACCTAAGCCAATCAGGGGCCATAACTTGTATTAAGGATAATATGGAGTAATGTAACCTCATTGTGTGATGTCCATGAACAACTGTGTGAAGTATTAACTCAATTGAACAAAGGATATAGAAGTTATTAATAAATATTCCAGCTTGCCCTTAAACTTTAACCTAAGTTCCATGGTCAATCAGGGGCCATAATCTGTGTAAAGAATAATATGGAGTTATCTAACCTCATCATGTGATGTCCATGAACAACTGTGTGAAGTATTAACTCAATTGAATAAAAGGTATTGGACTTATAAGTGAAATTCCCAACTTGCAATAAAACTTTAACCAGACGCCGACGCCGACACCGGGGCGAGTAGTATTGCCCACCTATTCTTCGAATAGTCGAGCTAAAAATTTGCATTATATGCAAGAAAAGGTAATCATTCTTGATAGAAAGTTTCAATGCAATACATCAAGACTTTGCTGCCTTATTGACTTGCTTATTGCATACATGCAACTTTGACCATAAAGTTGAAATATAAAGGGGCAATTAAATGCATGATAGAGTTATCAAACTTGATTAATAAGGAAGGATGTTTGGGAGCCCTTGTGTACAATTTTCAATGCACTAAATGATGCATTTGCTGAGATATTGACTTAAATGTGGTGACATGCAAAATTTTAACCAGAAATTTTTAAGTCAGATTATAAAGGGCCATTATTCGCATTATATTCAAAAAACAAGTATCTTTCTGAGTTATTCAAGTAAGACGGATAGTTGGGTACCGCTGTATAAAGGCTCAATGCAAGACATCAAGTAGTTCCCGAGATATTAAACTATGTATGCTTACATGCAATACCTTAACCAGAATTAAGGGCAACAATTTGCATTGATTTAGAAGGTTGAATAGTTGGGAACACATGTCTAAAATTTCAATGCAATACGTGATGATTTTTTTGAGATATTGATCTAAATGTGGTTACATGCAAAACCATAACCAGAAGTTCTAAGTCTAATAATAAAGGGTCATTATTTGCTTTATAAGCAACATACTGTTATTTAACTTGGTTATTCAAGTAGGTTGGATAGTTGAGTACCATTGTGCCAAATCTCAATGCAATTCATCAAGTAGTTGATGATATTCACTTAAATGTTAAATGAGCTCACATGCACAACCATAACCAGAAGTTCTAAGTCAAATAATAGGCCAGTAATTAACATTATATGCAAGATATAGTTATCTTACTTGGTTTAACATGTAGGTTGGATAGTTAGGAATACATTTCTTAAGGTGCTTACATGCAAAACCTTAACCTATGTTTGACACTGATTTTTGGGGTGAGTAGAATAGCTCTCATTATTCTTCGAATAGCTAGTAGAGCTTAAAATTGGTTAATTAACATACTGACAGACAGACCATCCAACAGATTGAATACCTCATCAATTTTTGCTAATCCACATGAACCATCTTAAAAAAGGTGCTTAAATATTAAGCCTTACCTGATTCCAAATGCTGACAAAGATTCACAAACACTGTCATCTGTCTACTTTGGTTCTTGAACGCTTCTAGTTCAAGCATTCGAATCTTGATAGTCAATAACACTTTGTCCTTCAATCCACTCTCCTTTGGTCGGATTAGAGAAAGTGTTTCCGAGAATCCTTCGGAATGACCACTGATCACTTGTAAAATGCCGATTTCAATTTTCCCGGTTTCTAGTGTATCCAAGTGACTTTCAAGCATCGATGTTGCAATCAGGAGATTTTCCTTACAATCGTCCATCAGCAATGATATACCAGTATTTTCAGCTGAATTGTAGAGTAAAAGCTATGTCTGGCAAGAGCTAGCATCAAGCAGGGTGCACTACTTTTTCTCGTGTAATACTTCTTATAGGGCTGTTTGGACACCATTATCACAATCAAAGGAATTCAAAACAAGAGGGCCATGATGGCCCTAAAACGCTCACCTAAGCAAAGGGCCACAAGTCTGTGATAAAGCTTATTAATAAAAATGTTGCAATTTAAACATATCTTTACTGATGACGATGCCTTGTTTTATATTTGTAAAGGGTCATGCAATGAAGCTACCTGTAAAGTTTCATTGAATTCGACCTGGTAGTTTCAGATTTTTTTTAAAGCAAAACAGTAAGTCGGCCATTTTGTTGTTGTTGTTGTTGTTGATCAATCTCAATGCCTTGTTGTATTTTTGAAAAGGGTCATGCAATGAAGCTTCCTGTAAAGTTTCAGTGAATTTGGCCTGGTAGTTTCAGAGGAGATGTGTTTTTAAAGCAAAACAGGAAGTTTGTTGTTGTTGTTGATCAATCGCGTTGTAGATGGTTACCCAAGAAAGTTTCCTGTACAGTTTCATTGAATTTGGATTGGTAGTTTTAGAGGAGATGTTTTTTTAAAAGCAAAACAGGAAGTTGGCCATTTTGTTGTTGTTGTTGTTGTTGATCAATCGTGACCCCTTATTGTATTTCTGTAAAGGATAAGCCAAGGAAGCTCCCTATAAAGTTTCATTGAATTTGGAGTGGTAGTTTCAGAGGAGATGTATTTTTAAAGCAAAACAGGATGTCAGCCATTTTGTTATTGTTGCTGTTGTTGTTCTTGTTGTTGATCAATCCTGACCCCTTGTTGTATTTTTGTACAAGGTTACCCAATGAAGCTTTCTGTGAAGTTGCATTGAATTTGAACTGGTAGTTTTAGAGATTTTTTTTTTAAAGCAAAACAGGAAGTTGACCGTTTTGTTGTTGTTGTAGTTGTTGTTATTGATCAATCGTGACCCCTTGTAATATTTTCGTAGAGGGTCACCCAAGGAAGCTTCCTGTAAAGTTTCATTGAATTTGGACTGGTAGTTTCAGAGATGTTTTTTTAAAGCAAAACAGGAAGTCGGCCTTTTTGTTGTTGTTGTTGTTAATGAATCTTGACCCCTTGTTGTATTTTTTGTACAAGGTTACCCAAGGAAGCTTCCTGTTAAGTTTCACTGAATTTGGACTGGTACTTTTAGAGAAGATGTTTTTTTAAAGCAAAACAGAAAGTTGGCCATTTTGTTGACGTTGTTGTTGTTGATCAATCAGAGGAGATGATCGGACGGACAGACGGACAGACGGATGGACGGACGGACGGAAGACCGACAAAAAACGATCAAAATTGCTCACTAAAAACTGTATATTAAGTGAAAGTTTGCATTCTGATTTATATATCTTCAGAATAACTCAGATACTACTTAAACTAGACACATTTCATAATAGGAGGTGGTAAGGACCCCGAATTATAGCATCTGGATCTATGACAGATAGAGTAGATTTGAAGGTTAAGTTTAAAATAAAGTGGGGAGATGCAATACAAAATGCTACATTCTGTTATTGTATTTATTTTTATCATGCTATGCCTTATTTCTGGTTTAATATATTAAAGCCGTCACATAAATGTATGTTTTATACAAAGGTAATAAAACAAACCGCATGTTTGTAAACAATTTAATTGAAAACAGTAGTTGCTTAATTGGTAATATGACGAACATTATTGCTCACTTTGTTTTATGTAATGGTTTATTTGAGCGCAGTAGTTAATTTTTCTTTTAAATCGTAAGAGGAAAACATAATACAGTAAAACTGCGATCACTCGAGGACGCCGGGGACGGAGCCAAATCCTCGAGGGAACCGATGTTTCGAACGACCCGAGTTTCAATTTTCCAGTCTGTTATGAAATATCTGGTATCAGTGTATTTTTAGTTTGAAGTCGTCAAACCGACTGTTTACTAAGACACCGATTATGTGTTGCGTTGTGGAATTTGCTCATATGTTCAAGGGGTGCCGTATATAAATAGAAATGTTTATTTTTACAAAGAGCTTCATTACCTTCTCATAATTATCTTCTTAAATGCCCTTATCAACTTCTATCGGTCATGCGTAAACAGTGATAAACAGTTTTTAACACCTTACCTTTCAACTGTCATTGCAATTTTTACAACTTGCGAAATATTTTACACCTAGCAATTGTTTGTTAATTTTGGAACACGCATTCCGGAAAAGGTGTGAAATTTTGTGCATGATTTATGCACTTGGGACCGACTATTGTGCTCGACTCCTCGACTTATTTAGGTTTCGATGTAGCATAGTTATATTATATATGAAATAAGAAGGAAAATTTTTCGGGACCAAGGTCTGACACCTTGAGGGACCGCCGGTTCTCGAACGACCGCTTGTTCGAACAACCGCAGTTTAACTGCATTTCCTCTTGATTTCATATAAAAAAAACGTTCTAAAAACCATTTTCTGTGTTTAAACAGGATGTTACATCATCATTTAAATAAAAGCAGTTTCATTCAAAGATATTGTTTATGTTCTGATTCCTGATGCTCACTTACTTAAAATTTTCCTATTCTGGTTAAATAAAAGTGTGTATTAAATGACAACTTGCAATTAAAGGGGTTTCTCGCAAACAAAATTACTCTAAACGTATTGTATGGACAAGGATTACGACAATATTTGTTCAATTCTTAAAAGAACGAATAAAAATGTATAAGAGTTAAAACAATTAAAACAACAGAAGACTTTTGAATGACCGAAAACACCACTATTGAGTTATAAATAAATAAAATATGATGACATTTGGACAAACATTTGCAAAAATCTAAAATATCAAATTATGAAATTATACCTTAGTAAAATCATGTTGTGTGCAAAGTTCATCACTAGCATTGGGGAAAGCCAGTTTTTTTTCATTGGCCATTTGGTTTTCAAAGCAGACTCGTTGTATTGTGCGATTTTATTGGCTGATGACTGCATACACAGAAAATGGCAAGTTTGACAAACTAATAGTGCTGTGTGAACAATTCGGGCATTGTGTTCTTTTTCGGAATGCAATGGTAAGAAATGCAGGCCGTCAACCAAGTTTTAGTGAAAATATAGGAAATAATATAGGAAATTTTGCCCAAAAATATAGGAGGTTTTGGCATTCTCTGGGCAAAATATAGGAATTTTAAGGTTGAAAAATCGACATTAAGAGGTATGTTAAGTGAACATAATTACTCACTTGATTTTTGGCTATAATCATAAAATCTGTGTTTCACTTAATCCACATTCCTTAAAAAGACTGTACACCAGATTGACACCAAAAAAGTTTTTTTCTGTAACAAATCTCAGGACAATTATTTAATTTTTTTTTTACTCTTCAATATCATAATTATAAAAACAAGAGGCCCAAGAGGGCCTATGCTCTACTGGCATGGCTCTTGTGGTCATTTTCAATCCAGAGCATGTACATATGAGTAATAGGTAACAAATATATAGCTCACTTTTTGTGTTTTGGTAAGGCTAAAAAATGCTGCATGTTCAACATCTGAGGACAGAAAGAGTTGTAAGCAGATTAGTTGCATGAATATTTTAATACGTGCCATGTTAAGGTAATCTTAGGGTAAAACATATTTGCTTTTAAAACTGTACTCATGGTCAAAATTTAATTTCAGTAGCTTAAAAAAATAAAAAAAAGTTGGGCAAAAGCTCAAAGTCAAGGATATCTGAGGACAACATTGATGCACATGGTCAAAATTTCATTGCTGTTAATTGAAAAAATAAGAAGTAAGTAAAAAAGGTGGGGCCAGCTTTTGCCCAAGATGCATAATTTCAAATGTTTTGCTAGACGGTAGTCAGTTGATGCTCCACAACAAATGTCAAAGGTATGGGCCTGGTGGTTTGAAACAAGAAGATTTAGAAAATATTTCTTGAAAGTCTCTAGGAAACTTGTGACCCCTGGGCTGTGCCAGTTTTGACCCAATGAGCATAATTTGAACAACCATGGTAGTGGACCACGAAATAAAGCCATGTTCAAAATAGCAAGGATCTGCATAGCTGTTTTAGACAAAAAGGTTTTTAACATTTCCCAATTTCAGTATACCAAACCTGTGAACCCTGGGTATAGCCAGTTATGACCCCAGGGGCATAATTTGAACAAACATTTACAAGCAATTGTAACTTTACATGTAAACTTGGCTAAAAATAGAAATTCAAAAAGTACCAAGCTTTAATGGATATCTAAATACTGTACAAGTTTCATTGAGATACATGTACAATCAAAACTGAAGACTGTATCATGTTCACAAGCAATTCTTTACAGAAGCAAAAACTTTTTTTATACTTTCAAGGCCCATAATCTAGGCATGCATGGGCGGATCTGGCTTTCGAAGGGAACCATGCTCCAATGGATATCTAGATACTGTACAAGTTTCATCGAGATGCAATCGAAATTGAAGACTGTATGTTTTCCACAAGCAATTGCTTACAGAAGCACTGATTTTTTATACTTTCAAGGCCCATTATCTAGGCATGCATGGGCGGATCTGGCTGGTTTACAGATGGAACTGAGCTCTAATGGATATCTAACTACTGTACAGGTTTCACCGAAATACAATCAAAACTGAAGACTGTATCGTGTTAACAAGAAATTGTTTACAGACGCACAGCAAACATACTAACACATTACTATCGCATAAGCTTTTCTGGCCTTTGGCCTCTGGTTTCGAACCAGGGTCCTCGAAATTGCAGTCCAGTGTTGTATTCACTGTGCTAAGAAGACTTACCCTTAACGGTGGAATATTTCAGCTATATACCTAACATGATTATATCACGTGATAACATCGACTAGCCAATCACGCATAAGGAATGAATTCTACTAGGAAGACATACCTAGTAATCTTTTTTAATGGAAAAATACCAATAAACTGCGAAAAATAAATTAATTGTAAACTATTTGGTACTTCAGTTAGTAAGTTTCAATGCATTGTACCCATCAATACCAAGTTTATGTCAGTTTTCGACAATTTTCTTCTCTTTTTTTCGCTATTTCATCATACGGAGTACTGCCCCTTTAAACCTCTCCATCAAGGCAGACTATGCTGCAGCAACACAACTGTGGTCACCAATGTGGACACCTTTAAGATTTGATGTTCGTCATACTCTTCATCAAAGTTGTTCAGATGGATAACCATGTGTGTACAACAGCAATTCTGAATGATGGTGATGGTTAAGAGGATAAAGACAGTATTAAACTGTAATATATATCTTAAGGCAGTATCAATCCTTTGAATGATTTCAAATATATCCCAGCACCACTTTTTAAGAAACCTATAGGAAAAAAATCCAAAATATAGGAAAATATAGGAAATATAGGAGGTTTTGAAATATATAGGAAATTTCTCAAAAATATAGGAAAATATAGGAATATAGGAATTGGTTGACGGCCTGGAAATGCGTACGCAATAATTTATGTTATTTTAATTTTCAACGATTTACAGCATTTACTATTCATCTTTTTTATACAGGTACTTTTACATATGCTGTTTCACTTTGTGAACCCTTGTCATGATTGTACAATTTGTGTTGTATCTCTTGTCTATACAATAAAGATAGTGTAGTTTTTGGGAGATGGGTACAAATACTTATTTCTATTAACACTAGACGCTAAATTGTGACATGTTTGACACGGACATAATGCTCTTTCATGCAATTGAAACACAGCATAACATGGAGTTCAACAATAAGGAGATTATTATTATTATTGCATTGATGGTAACGATGCAGTACGGATGGACACACTGACGGACGAACTTGTAGCCCTTGACACTGCCCCTAATCATGGTGAGCCTGTATGGAAAGTTTTTTGAAAATTCTAGAATGTATCGTAAAAATACAGACCAAACATGGGTCTTTTCAACTTTTTACCTCAAAGCGGGACCCTGACCTTTGAGGAAAAATATTAGTCTTGTCCATGACATGCAACCCCATCATGGCGAACCTTCATGGCAAGTTCTTTTTAAAAAAATCTGTAATGCATGTTCAATATACAGACAGATGGATGGATGGATGGAAGGAAGGACGAATTGGCGGACAGATGGGCAGACGGACCAACATTTGACATTTGTGGGCTATTTATTTTACGAGCTTAATTTCTGTTCAATAATGCAGGCTTACATAAAAGTTCTAAAATGTAACACTTAAAGGCTTTGCTCTAAGTCCTAAGTTTCCTTTTTCTGTCTCAGTAATATGATTTTATTATTACACATAAGCATAACAATTCTTAAAAAAAGTAACTGGGAAAAATCATGCAATTGTACTAATTAATGTTGCACATTTTTTATTTTATATAAAAAAGATGTAAAATATATATATATGACCGCTATGTTATAATTATGAAAAGGAAGCAGTTAAGTGCGTTAACTAATATTAATGATCATTGATATTGCCTAAATGGAAAAATTACTTGTTTGCGGTAAAACCAACTCACAAAAAGGTCAATCAGTTTTTGTCCTCAGTGCTCAATCCTTTTGTACATAAAGTATTAAATTCTACCTACCACATGTACTGAAAAATCATTTCTTAATTTGGTTCTAAATAAACTATTATCAACATTCATAAATACCAGATAATTTTTAATTTTGCAATTAAATCAGTTGGCTCAAACTTATTATAGGATGTCTAAATGTATTCAGACGGGCGGACGGACACTGACACATGCACATACAAGGAAACCACCACTGTGACAATTTTGTTTCGGGGGGAGGGGCTTAAAGCTGCATGCATAGAAACAACTTGGGAAACATACTAAGTTTGGTCATAATATGTCAACCCTAACTAAAGTTACTCAGTTCCAAAGTTTTTTTTTTCTATTTTAACCCTTAGGCTAAGTGGCCAGATTACACCTCCCAGTCATAGCCAACTTACTGATAAGCAGTCCTTATCTGTATAGGCATTTTTAGGGGTTATGAAAATGAGCAAATTTATACAGCAGTATGACCTTAAAATCAATATTACTCCAAGTAATTGTGGCCAAATCTCTTTTATGTGAATACATTTTTTATAGATAATTAAATTGTCTAATAAATGGTGTCAATGATGAAATTTTAAATTATTTTATTTCATCTGTGAATGCATTTCCAAGATGGAATTTTAACATTTCTTTGAAATGTCATAATTGCATTTAATCAAAGGCTAAAAAAATGCTGGGATGATTGTAATACCCATCTTAAAAAAGACCCATTTGGATTAAAAAGCCGACAATTGATGTTCTTGTGTAAAATACACAGAAATATGGCAGGAATATCCAGTGTCATCCTGCTGAGAGATCAAGTCCAGGGTGTCTGTTTAAATTTATTACCCCCTAATAAAACTGTTTACCAAAAGAAAGATGATCAATGTTTTTCCGGTTTGAATAAAAAGACCTAGATCTTCCAAATGCTTGCACAAATGTGTTTACCTGGCCTTTTTTACGGCCGGAACCATGCTAGACATTAATCAGCTCCACAGAAAATTTACTCATCATTTACTCATCCTTTTTCTGAGCTACTTATTGTTTCTATTGTTTGTAAACAAAGTATTATCTTCAAATAATTATAATCTTTATTGATTTTAATTATAATCTTTATTGATTTTAATGGTAAATTGAACTGATGTAATATATTTAATGATTTAGGCATTAATGAATATGGGGGATTTGCCATACAGTACTCGGCCTCTGGTCTTATTACGTCACAATGGAATATCACACCTGCGCTTGGCAGTATAATTACCTTCTGATTTTAGCAGACGATATTTTCAAGGAAAAATCAATACACAAAAGGTTCAACTTTACTTTTATAAACATCCGGGATATCATGTTTACAAAAAGAAAGATGCAAAATTGAAATTATTATATTGAAATGAACCAATTGAAATATGCGGCCGATATGTTTACATCCAGTAATGGATACAGTCCGCCAGATTAGTATACATCTACTAATGAGCTATGTCGGCCAATCTCCTATACATGCGCTAAAGGGTTAAGTACCAGTGACATTGACCCTAGGGGCCCCAATTGCAATTCCATGAAAGGTCTCCATAAACTCTTCCTATATACTAAGTTTGGTCACAATATGTCAACCCGTTCTAAAGTTTTTCAGTAGCAACATCAGTCTTTGTTTAAAAGTTAATTTACATGACAGAAAATAACACATACAGAAAGAGTTTGATTTTTTTTTTACAGAACCGTTTTAATTGTGAAAATATCTTAACTGAAATAAAGTTATGGAATTTTAAAGTTCGGAATTATGGACATAATTTTGTTGGTATATTTTCATGCAAAAAGCACTTATTCGGTTTGACACGTCGGGGAACATTTTTTGTAATCTTTATTAGCTATTTTGTCATATATATTTAAAAAAAAAATAAGATATAGGATTGAAATTTTCAAATCATTCTCCTCTTTTCATTTTTGCAATAAGTGTGCATGTTTCTCTATGTTTAAAAAAGTTATTGATGCAAATCATTAATTCAGTATTTACCATTTTCTATTTTTGGTAACAGTGACCTTGACGTTGACCATATCTCTCGGAGCTCCAAACACAATACCATGAAGGATCCCTATAAACTCTTCCTATATATCAAGTTTGGTTGCAATATGTAACCCCAAACTAAAGTTATTTAGTACCAAACGGTTATCTTTTTTCAGTTAAAGTGATCTTGACCCTGACCCTAGATGCCCCATTCACAATTCCATGAAAGGTCTCCATAAACTCTACCTATATAATAAGTCTGGTTGCAATAAATCAACCCTAAGTAAAATTATTCTATACCATATTTGAATTTGATGCTGCCTTCATGCCACCGCGCCTGACCAATGGCGAACATCACACTAATAACCAGGTTTGACTTTGGTTGATAATATAAAAAGATGTGCCTGTCAAACACAATAAAAAAAGAAAGAAGAGAATAAATTCAATCAAGTGCCAAATTTCTATTTAAGGTATTTAATTTGGAGCTACCTAATTGTTTGGTGGTCGGAAACAAAAGTGTGAAGTATCAAATCAATTGAATGAAAAGTATAGAAGAAATATGTGAAAACCCCAACCTGCTCTTAAACTTTAATCTGACACAATGTGCCAAAAAAACTCCACTAAGTTCCTAAGTCAATTAGGGGCCATAAGTTGTATATAGATGAAATGGTGATATATTACCTAATTGTTAGATAGTCGTCAATAAGTGTGTGAAGTATAAGTCAATTGAATGAAGGGTTAAGAAGTAAATTAGTAAAAATCCCAACTTGCCCCCAAACAACCTGCCTCAATATGCCCTAAAACCTAATCAATCAGGGGCCATGATTTGTATCTAGGATATTATGGAGTTATGTAACCTCATAGAATGATCTCCTTAACAACTGTGTGAAGTTTTAAGTGAATTAAGTGAAGGGTATTGGGAGTTATAAGTGAAGATGCCAACCTGCCATAAAACTTTAACCGGACGCCAACGCCAACGCCGGAGCTGGGGCAAGTAGTAAAGCCTCTTTATTCTTTGAATGGAAGGTGCTAAAAAGGGAAACCCTTTCTTGAATTATGCAGGACTTAACATTAAATTTATAATTTAAGAATATCTAACAGAAATCTCCAAATAAAGTGTAAATACAAACACTAATATACACACATATTAAAGCAACCAGTCCTTAAAACAAGCAAATTCACTTAATTGGACAAATTAGAAAAAAATTACTATTGGCTTACTTAGGTTTCGAACAAAAAGTTGAATGGGAGGCCAAGATATAGCCATCTTGAAAATACGCATGAATTCTTCTTCTTGTGGTCCATTGGTGACGTGAGTTTGCCACTGTCGTCGAAACAAGTCGGAGAGGAGATATCGAAACCTTTCCTTTTCTGTCAAGCCCAGGTGCCAGTATTCAATCATATATCCACCATCTATGGCCTAATCATGTAAGAAAACATGCCCTAAGCTTTTATCAGCTATGAATTTAATAGGACACTAATATATGCCTTAAACTTTAAATGAAGTATTTCATTCTTCACTTAGAAAAGTTTAAATACCTTCATAGCAATGTTGGTAAGACATCCTTTCATTGTCGTGTTAAACTTTTCAACTTCAGCGCAGTAGATATGTATGAACTCCTTCTTCCGATGACTGTATGTGCTAAGCTAAAAATAAACATAAATGAAATAAAAAACATTATAAATTGCTTTCTGTTAGAAATAATTG
Organism: Mya arenaria; assembly: GCF_026914265.1. Classification (NCBI taxonomy): domain Eukaryota; kingdom Metazoa; phylum Mollusca; class Bivalvia; order Myida; family Myidae; genus Mya; species Mya arenaria. The sequence goes on along the minus strand of NC_069127.1, from coordinate 14,515,692 downwards.
AAGAACAAAATGTACAAAACATGTATTCTGGTGTAATGCTATCAGAGATAATTGATGGGTTTATCAACTTTTAAGGAGGTTGTGTTGAAGAAAGTCTCATCATTTAAGACAAAGTAGAAGTAGGATCAGTAGCAGTAATACCACTCATAGTAGCAATCTAATGGTAAGACAGTTAATGTCAGCCCAGGGTTCCCAAGTTCAATTAATTTCCCAGCCTAATACATTAACTAGAATTCCACAAATTGGATATTTTCATATTTAATCAATAATTGTTTTATTGCATATGCTAAATATAGACCAGTATTACTTTAAATCAATGACAGATTGTTTTTTATTCCCCAGATATTTCAAGAAAAGCAAGTACAACACTTAAAATATATAGTTATTTTGTCTTTGGTAGGTCATTCATGCGAAACCAAATCACCTGATCTAATCGAATCAGGGACTAACTGACGGCATGGCAATGCCTACTAAAATTAACCCAGTGAATTCGGTCAAGTTTTAACAATTTGATGGGCTATAACTCTAAAATAAATAATGCAATCTGCTTATGCTTAAAAACACAAAGAAATCTAAGTGAATTTTGTCAAATTTTTACCATAAAAAGACCAAAACTTCAGAGTGAATAGTATGTTCTGACTTGACTCAGATATCAAGCCTTTAAACATTGTGACCCACGGTATAATTGAATAACAAACGCTCGAACAAGTAAGTGGATTTGATTCAAGAGCCAAAGTTAATATCATGATCAAGCTATTATGATCATTCTTTTTGCATATATTTTATTGCAAAATATTGAATAATAAAAATGTCTTTAGTATATAAGTATCTTAACTTCTAAAATTTTGGATAAACCCATCATATTTAGTATGAAAATGATTGTCATCTTTTAAGGATTTCATTAATATTCTTTATAATATTGTACCTTTAAATTATATGCAGTATTAGATACATTTTCGTTATTTATTTTTCCATCTGAAGGGTTTCATAATGTTTTTTTTATTCTTAAGCAAACTGTTATTTCTTGTGTCTTTATGTTTCCTATGATTTTAGCACCTTTATTATATTATGCTCTAGATAATCTTTTATTCAGGCTTAGCTAGACAGGTTTGGATAGCTAAGCCTGAGTGAGACATTTCAAAGATTCCTGTTATTTCTTAACTTTTTAAAACAACAATATGTTGAATATAAAAGCCTTTTTAAGGGTCACTTTTATTAAAAAAAGACTTTGAATTGTATGGTGTTCCATTTACATTAATTTAGACTTTGTGTGTTACCAAAGTATGGACATTTAATTTGTGTAACTAATATATTTTTATTAGTAACAGTTTAATTAGGCATTAAATTTGTGTTACAAATTTATAATACTTAAATACACTTGTATTACAAGACAATTTTGATAACTTTGTATGATTTATTTCTATTGGTGTTCCATACATGCATAGAACTGCATACATGTGTTTACATCATGGAGATTTTTAAAACTTTAAAAACTTTCATTGTGAGTTGCCTCAGGACTTTTATCCACACATCCATGCATTATACAGCTATTGATCTATTTCACTCATAAACAGTATAGCCTAGTTAAGCATTTAAATGATTGGAAAAGAAATAGTCAGAGAGTGGAAAAAGTTAGGCCCATAAACATTGTAACCAAGGTTGGTAAAGATTGGATAAGAAATGCTCTCAAGTAAGAGAGCGGCCAAAGTGAATTTGATTAAATTTTGACAAATTAAAGGTTTGTCTGTTGATGGAACATGGTCAAAATTTATGCCAGTTAACATTTTCCAAAGTTAGATTAAGATTTAATAACAAATGCATAAGTTATTCAGTCAATACGTAAGTCGAAAAGCAGACATAAAAGTGTGAAATTGCTGCATGACAACATGATCTCTATTTGTCTGCAATGCTATGCAGGCTACATAAAATTACTGTCATCGTGAGGGACATTAAATAGGGGTCCCATGTTTAAGTCTTATTAAACACTGGTGATTGTTAAAAGTGTACAGGGGAGTAGAAGTATTTAGTAGCAGCAATAGCAGGCGAATTATCTTGACTGTCTTTTATTTAAAGTCCAGCTTTTCTAAACATGCATATAAAAGCAATTATGAAAGATGTCTTTTAGTGCGCATAGATACTGTTCATGAATATATAATATTTATTGAATAATACAATTGAATAAAAATATTGGCAATCAGAAAGTATATCTCCCATCTTTCTCAAAAGCAATTCCAAGCTAGCTCTTCAGATAAGCTACCTACACACAAACTTTCTTCACTCTCCATAAATTCTGACTTCAGTTATTTGGCGGAAACCTTTATCTTGAATAACAGTGACCTTGACCATGACCCCCCCCCCTTAAAAGCAATCAAAACCCAGCTCTTGACATAAGCTACCATTACACAAACTTTCATTACTATTCATCAATTCTCACTTAAATACTTTGGTGACAACCATTTTTCAATATTAAGTAACAGTGACCTCGGCCTTGACCACAACCCTCAAAAGCATTCCCAATCCCAAGCTAGCTCTTTACACAAGCTACCAACACACCAACTTTTATCACTTTTCATTAATTCCAACTTAAGATATTAGAACATTTTTTCTGTTTAAAGTAATAGAGACCATTACATCCACCCTCTCATATGCAATCCCAAACTAGCTCTTCACAAATGCTACCATCACACCAACTTTCATCACTATGCATCAATTATTACCTTATTTATTTGGCAAAAACAGTTTTCTTTATTAGTAAGAGTGACATTGACCCTGACCTCTCAAAAGCAATACCAAGCTGGTTCTTCACAAAAGCTACCTATACACACCAACCTTCAGTACTATCCATCAATTCTTATTTAAGTGATTGGGCAAAAACCATTTTTCTATTTTAAGTAAAAGTGACCTTGACATTAACTTCACCACATCAGCAACAAACCCAAGCTAGCTCTTTTCACAAGCTACATACACAACAATTTTCATCACCATCCATCAGTTCTTACAGAAGTTATTAAACCATTTGTCTGTTTTGAGTAGCAGAGACCATGACACTGACCTCCTCAAAAGCATTCCAAAACTAGCTTTTCACATAAGTTACTTACACATAATTTGTCATCACCATCCATCAGTTATTATCAGTTATTTGGTGGATTTTTTTTTATTTAAAGTAATAGTGATATTGACCTTGACCTCTACTTTCTCAAAGGCAATCCCAAGCTAGCTCTTCGCATGAGCAACCTTCACACCAACTGTCATCACTAAAGCAACCTTCACACCAACTGTCATCACTAAAGATCAATTTTTACTTAAGTCAGTGGGCAAAAAATATTTTTCTATTTTTAGTAACAGTGACCTTGACCTTAGACTCCCCCCTTCCAAAGCAGTCCCAAGTAAGCTCTTCACATTAGCTACATACAAACCAACTTTAATCACAATCCATCCATTATTAATGAAGTTATTGGGCAGAAACTTTTTCTATTTTAGGTAACAGTGACTTTGACCGTAACCCCACCTCCCTCAAATGAAATTCCAAGCTAGCTCTTCACATAAGCTACCTACACACCAACCTTTATCACTATCCATTATTTTATCAAAGTTACTTAAGTTATTAAACCATATTTCTATTTTAAGTAAAAGTGATCTTGATCTTGACCCCATACCCCTCAAAAGCAACCCAAAGCTAGCTGTTTACATAAGTTATCTACATATTAACACTCATTACTATCCATCAATTCTCACTTTAGTTTTTGGGTGGAAACCATTATTCCATTTAAAGTTCTAGTGACCTTGACCTCGACTCAGACCCCCTCAAAAGCAATCCAAAGCTATCTCTTCACACAAGCTTCCTTCACACCAACTATGCATCAATTCTTACTAAAGTTATTTGGCGGAAACCATTTTTTCCATTTTTAAAAACAGTAGCAGTGACCTTGATCCCAACCCCCTCAAATGCAATTACTATCCATCAATTCTTACTTTGGGCAGAAATCATTTTTCTAATTTTAGTAAAAGTGACCCTCACCTTGACCCCCACCCCATTAAGAGCAATCCCAAGCTAGCTCTCCACATAAGTTACCAACACACCAACTTTCATTACAATTAATCAATTTTCACTTTAGTTATCGGGCGGAAATAACAATTTTTAATAACAGTGACCTTGACCCCACCCTCCTCAAAAACAATCCCAAGCTTGCTCTTCCCATAAGCTACCTTCACACCAACATCATCACCATCCATCAATGCTGGCTTAAGTTATTGTGTGGAAACCAATGTTTGATGCCTGCCCTACCGCACGCCCAAGTAATAACATCCCTGTGTTAATTACCTGGTTTTCGTTGAAAAAATGGGTAAAACATGCCAATATAAGAGACAATTATTGAATATTTGCCATATCAGAAATTAAGCATTTGAACTCTTGGTATCATAATATGCACTCATCATGTCATAAATCGTTTATCAATCTTTAGTTGATCATCAACCTACTTCGTTCTCAATGCTCAATTGCAAAGAACTCATGATTCGCTCATTCCACTGGGAGGCTATGTCATCACAACTCAGTTTTTCTGTAATGGCACTTTCCCAAACCTGAAAAAGTTGTAACAAATTCATAGCAAACAGAATTATTTTTTTCAGTGCCAATGCTGATACCTACTCATAGAATCTTATGGCCTTGATAGCCTAGTCATAGTTTTTGTTTCAGGAGCAGGAAGTCGCTGGTCAATCAATGGTTTGTTAAATTAAAGTTTGTTAATTGATACATTGCTTCATGAAACTTAGATATTAAATCACTCTCACTGTCAGAGATATATGCCCCTGACAAAATTTAAGCTTGAAAATTAACAAAGGGCAATAACTCATAAACATATAGATGCAAGAGTTATGGTTCTTGTGCACTGCATTTGCCCTCAATAAGATCTATCTAGCTACATGTATGAAGTTTTAAGTTGATACCTCTTATATTCTTTAAGATATGCCCCGGACAAAAATTTAAGCATGAAAATTAACAAAGGGCAATTTCTCTAAAACTAAGATAGCAAGAGTTACTGTTATTGTGCACTGCACTTGCCCTCCATGAGATCTACCTACTTATGAAGTTTCAAGTTTATAACTCTTATATTCTACAAGATATGCCCCGGACAAAACTTTAAGCATGAAAATTTACAAAGGGCAATAACTCTGAAAATATGGAAGCAAGAGAAACAGTTCTTGTACTCTGTACTTTCCCTCAATGAGATCTATCTACATATGAAATATCAAGTTAATACCACATATAGGTTACAAGATATGCCCCAGACAAGTGAAAACGGGACACGGTCAGCACTTTCTGCAGTATTTGGTTAATTAAGTGCATACAGAAAGCCAGTCTTCGCTAAATTTGCCGTGATAGTAAGGTGTTTAAGATCACTGTCAGGCCTTAACTTTATGAATAATTAATGAATAATGACACTATTTCCAATAAAATAAAATAGACCGGTTCCGTTCGGCCAATTACCGAGAACATTTTCACAATGTCTAATTTTTCACTATGTGGCGATTCGTAAGTGGTGCTTCAGAGGAATTTCCCCAAAGAAACAAGAGGACCAAGATGGCCCTCTATCGCTCACCTGAGTGGACAATGGGTAACAAGAGATGTTTGTCAAACATTATGCCCCCCCCCCCCCCCCTGAGCGCCATGTTGTCAGGATTATATTGAATATTGAATGAGATATGCATGTTCCGAAATGACAGCTGATTTGTCACTGACATTGGATCCCGTTGAGGCAGTTTTAAGATTATTACCATCCAGAGTGTGAGGATAGAGTGTGTTATGACGATGACCTTTGACTCTATGACCTCAAAATCCATAGGAGTCATCAGCTGGGCACCAAAACCCTTAATGTCAAGTTAAAGGGCCATGGATGCAGGCATTGACAAGTTATCACACAGACAAGCATTTTTCGTTCAAGGTCACTTTGACCTTGACCTTTCATCCGATGACCCCTAAAATGATAAGGGGTCATCTACAGGTCAGATGCAACTCCAAGTCAAGGGCCATGGGTGCAGGCATTGTCGAGTTATCACTCGAAACATTTATGCGTTAAAGGTTACTGTGTCCTTGACCTTGGCCAAATGACCCCCAAAGTAAAGAGGGGTCATCTACTGGTCAGGCCAAACCTTCATGTCAAGTTTGATGACCATAGATCCAGGAATTGTCAAGTTTGCTTTCAAGTTCACTATGACTTTGACCTTTGACCCCTAAAATCAATAGAGGTCATCTACTGGTCAGGCCCAACCTCCAAGTGAAGTTTGAGGGCCATGGATGCAAGCATTGTTGAGTTATCACTCGGACAACATTCTATCATTAAAGATCACTGTGACCTTGACCTTTGGTCCAATGACCCCTCAAAATCTATAGGGGTCATCTACTGGTCAGGCCCATCCTCCAAGTCAAGTTTGAGGGCCATGGGTGCAGGCATTGTTGAGTTATCACTCGGACAACCTTTTACCATTCAAGGTCACTGTGACCTTGACTTTTGGCCCTTTGACCCCCAAAAACAATAGGGGTCATCTACTGGTCAGACCCATCCTCCAAGTCAAGTTTGAGGGCCATGGGTGCAGGCATTGACAAGTTATCACATGGACAACCTTTTACCATTCAAGGTCACTGTGACCTTGACCTTTGGCCCGGTGACCCCCAAAAGTAATAGGGATCATCTACTGGTCAGGCCCAACCTCCAAGTCAAGTATAAGAACCATGGGTGCAGGCATTGTCGAGTTATCACTTGGACAAGCTTTGAATTTATTTTACTGACCTTGACCTTTGACCCGGTGAGCCCTTAAATCAATAGGGGTCATCTACTGGTCAGGCCCAACATTCATTTCAAGTTTGATGACCATATGTCCAGGAATTTTTGAGTTTATCACTCGGACAAGCTTTGATCTACAGACAGACCGACCGACCGAGCGACATGTGCAAAGCAATATACCCCTCTTCTTGGAAGAGGGGCATAATAAAGTTATTGATCGGATAACATACTGGAAGCCTCCCGACTGTACGCCGCAGGTGAAACTATAATACTTCCCTTTTTTAAATGGGCATTTTGAAACATGAAATTTATATTTGTTTAAAAACTTACTAAGGGTCGTAATATATATGCGAAAAACTACAGAAACAAGCTCAGTAGCAAAAAGTTTAAACATATACCCGGTTTAATGGCACTGGGTAAATGCCAAAGACATAGAATTCTAATTATATTTTAACTTGAAGTGATACAACTTGTCACAAAAGAGAACATTGTTACTGTGAATAAGCTCATGAAGTTTGTAGTTGGTATCTTCAAAGATTGTAAAACAATAAAGAAATTTAAATATATTACATATTTATCAATATTTGCAATAAAATGGTCACATAAGGAACATTTTTGTGTTAATATTTTGAAATGGGGCAAACAGTTTCTGAAGAGAAGATTTTCGAAAGTTTCCCACTGGCCACTGGCCATGTGTTTTTAAGTATTAACATGGGTGAAGGAATTTGATAAGAGGGTCACCATATTAGGAACATTTTTGTGAAAATATTTTAAAATCAGGCATACATGTGCATTCTGAGCAGAAGAATTTCAAAATAGACATATAGAGAAAAGTAGCCTGCCCGCTGGCAGCAATTTTATTATGAATCAACCAATATGGGTTGAAGAAACTTGATACACGGTCACCTACGGAATATTTCTGTGAAATTATTTTGAAATCAGGCTTATAGTTTCTGAGGAAAAGATTTTCAAAATATTCTATAATAATTTTTAAATTTTCTTAATTGAAAAGCCACAGGCAGTAAAATTATGTTTAAATATAAATCACTGATCAATTAGTATTAAAGTTGTCTGTTTGTTTATTGTACATAAAGGCATTGGACCAATGGCAGCCTTCATGTTAATCTTTGTCAAGGCGAGGTCTTGAAATGGAATTCCATTAACTGCAGTTAATATTATGACTGTTGCCACATCTGCAGATGTTTGATACTGCTACAATATATTGTTCTTGATTCAATCCATAGTGTCATGTTCTTTTTTATTAACATTTTTCAACATCTGCCATGTCCAAGTCATAACAATTTTATCACTGGCTTCAAAAAGTTCAAATTTAGATCTGATCCAAATGATGATTTCATCCTCCTAGTCTTTAAATGATTGTGATATTTTGTGACCCTGACCTTGATACTAGGGGCCCAAAATGCAATCTCATGAAAGGTCTCCACAAATTCTTCCTATATACCAAGTTTTGTCACAATATGTCAACCCAACCTAAGATGATCCACCATTATTATATTCTAAGTAGCAGTGAACTTGACTTTGACCCTAGGGGCCTTAAACGCGATCCCATGAAAAGTCTCCATAAATATATACCAAGTTTGGTCATAATATGTCAACCATATCAAAAGTTGAACCGTTTTTCATTTTTCAAGTAACAATGACCTTGACCCTAGGACCCCAAATGCAAACCCGTGAAAGGTCTTCATGAACTCTATCTATACACTATGTCTGTTCATAAAATGTCAACCCCAACTAAAGTTATCCACATTCAACCATCTTTCTATTTTAAGTATCAGTGACCTTGACCTTGACCCCAAAAGCTCCAAACATAATACCATCAAAGGTCTGCATAAACTCTTCCTAGAAAGCAGGTTTAGTGACAATATGTCAACCACAACTAAAGATATTCAGTTCCAACTGTTCTTCTATCTATAGTTGCAGTGAACTTGACCACGCCCTTAGGGGCCTTAAACACAATCACATGAAAGGTCTCCATGAACTCTTCCTATATACCATGTTTGGTCACTATATGTCAACCCTAACTAAAGATATTCAGTTTCAACCATTTTTCTATTTATAAAAACAGTGACCTTGACCTTGATCCTTGGGGCCGCAATTACATTATCATGAAAGGTATCCATAATGTTATACCAAATTTGGTCACAATATGCCAACTGTAACTAAAATCATTCAGTTTCAACCATTTTTCATCTTTCTGAATTAACAGTGACCTTGATATTGACTCAAGGGCCCCAAAAGCACACCTATGAGTGGTTTCCATAAATTATTTCTATACAATAAGTCTGGTCCTACTACAAATGTGTGTCAACCCTAACTAAAGTCATTCAGTTTCAACCATTTTTCTAATTTTAGTCATAGTGACCTTGACCTTAACCCTAGGGGCTCCAAAGGCAATACAACGAATGGTCTCCATAACCTCTATCTACATACCAAGTTCGGTGACAATATGTCAACCTTAACCAATGTGATCCAATGCTGTATATGTGTTTACGCTGCCTACCATCCCGCCCGATGTTTGTCATTCTTATAACTTGCTATCACTTTTTGAAGACATTGTTAACAAGCTTCCAACACACCAAGGTACAGCATTATATATCACTTTACATCAATTATATCTTAGTTATTGAGAGGATACTATTTTAACGTTAGTGGCCCTACTGACCCCAAAAGCAATCACAAATTATGTGTTCAAATAAAGTTCCTAAACAGCATGTTTATGAATTGCAACAAAAAAGAGCAACTGAACTTTTTTGCAGAGAAATGGATGCAATGCATGATCAGACAAATGTACTATTAAAACCTGTGTCAGTAGAAGATAAATAATTTCTCACCAATTTGAATAAAGCTTTTTCGTAAAAATCTTATTAGGAAAACACTTGCCTTCAGGTTCTTCAGCATTTTCATATTCCAGGAAGAATTGGCATAGCTTTGAAGCCAATTGAGAACCTTGTTTCCAACAGTTTCAATGGCATTCTTTACGTCACTTTCAGTCTTACTGCCTTTGATTCCAAGTTTGCTGTAAGATGATACACACTGTAGGAAAATGTGCACAGAGTACATCAGCTTCAGGGTTCTATTTTTTGATGCAGCATTTTCAACCAGTTGTTTTGCTATGCAGAGAGCCATTTCCAAACTTGTTTGTTGCCTGAAAAATCCAAATAAGAACAAAACAAATCCATTTCGCATTCATTCAATATGAAATCGTGTTTTGCAAGTTAAAACAATGCCGATGATTTCTGCAAGAATGAATCAATGTATGAACAACAAGAAGGCAATGCCATAGCCATTAATTGATCACATGTATAACATGCTTAACTTTGTTTTTTACCATGTTTGATAAAGAATAGGGCAATAAACTTAAGTTTTGAACATTTCCATCACTGCATTTGTCTTTTTTCAAACAAATTAAAACAATTTCTACAATTCCCCCCCCCAAAAAAAAAAAACAGTAGCAAAAATAAATCCCCTTTTCAAAAACCTTTTGATATAACTCAAAAAATATTTTCAGAAAAACATAATTGATGTGTTAATTTATTTTGGCATGTGTGGCACAAAATTGGTTGTACTTCGACTGTATACATATTATAATGCTTCCTTTTTTAAATGAGTTAAGAAATGTTAAATTTATATATTCTGTAGTATATGTAGGTAATCCAAAAATATACACACTATTAGCAAAATTATATTTTAAACATTTACTCATAAGGAATGTATTTTTACAGCGACGAGTGATGTTAACTACCTTTTGAAAGTTACAGAAGTATATCATATTGCAAAATGAATATTTTTAAGAATTAGTAGGCTATTTTTAAACAACTCGCACACAGGTACTATTTTGTAACTTTTGAAATTCTTCATAAGGAGTTTTGCTTTTGTTCTTGTTTTTTCGCTTCTCACATTCATCCAACTGCTTTTTGCTATTTTTGAAACTTGAAAAAGATCCGTCATCCCTAAGAGTGGTCAACAAAACTGCAAACCAGACAGTTAAGGATATCATTCATCCAATCGTCAGCAACAGTGGTTTTTGGTATATTTTCAATACGATTGTTCTTTAACAGACTAAATTAAATTACGTAATGATCATTGTTTAACCATACTAACTTTGGACCAAAAATCGACATCTATACTGGAATATTATCAAATTGTTGACTTCTAATTTTCACTACTTCTGCTGGTTTTTGTTCTAAAAAGCAACAAAAGAATAAATCAAGAGCTGTCACTGTAAATGACAAAAGCCCGCCATAACAATGGCATATTCAGGAAGAGCTAACATAAACTTTAAGCTCATATGCATGATCCCATGATTCTTAACTTCGAGTGTGGCGGAGCATTTAGCTGTGAAGCAAGGTCATGGGACTTGCAAAGCGAAATATCCAGAGATAAGGACCTGCGTGTTGTACATGACAATATTTGCAGAACATATGTGCCTTGTAATTTGAAAATCCCTTGTTGCATGACTAAGTTCGGACACGAGCACCATAATACTTAATGTGCAAAAATCCAAGATTAACCTTTTACCGCAAAATTGCTTGATAATACACTTTTATCATCCTGCATGGCCCTTTTAACCATAACCACATAATTGCGCCAAAATGTGCCATCATTGTTTAGGGTCATTTATTTACATATATCTAGAAACTATGTTACTATTTTAAGATTTAACTACCAATATTAAGTGTCATATAAAACTTGTTTATCCTTATGATCAAGCACAAATGACGTCACAGGTCATGGTTCAGAACCAAGTCAAAATGGCAGATTTACGATGGTGTAAACAGTCTTGCTTGTACTTACACATGTCACCTGTCACTTCTGTTTTCAAAAATGTTAGTATTTTGTTATGAATACCCGGATTATAATTAAATCAAATGTGACATGACCTAGTTTAACAGCTGTTGAAAGCATGTGTTCTCTCCGAACTCGAGAATTACCAAAGAATGCAGTTTTAATTGATCATGGATTTCAGACCTTGATTTATTCTCTTGTTTGATTATATCATTACTGAATTATGGCATTTTATTTTGATACGATTCGAACAAATTGAGTTTATGAATTCGTTTAGAGCAATATCTATTACGACGTCGAGTTTATCAAATCCATTCATCATTAACCGAAATAATGTGTAAACCAGTGCTGGAAACTGACCCAGTGTATTTTTTTTAGAATTTAGAATTAAAGATTGCATTTAATTGATTTAAAAAACAACAACGTGCAAAGTTGATTTAAAAGTTCAAATGTAATCTGAAATAACACATTTGTAAAAATGTTTTATGTTTAACAATATATGATTACTTAGATAATTGAATTCGAAATTGAATATTCTACAAACTTTATATTCATCCATAATTGACTAAATCAAAAGAAATATTTCTTTCATCGAACCAAGTGACCTAAGTTTTTACCAAACTTGACATCCTATATACACTGGACACAACGCTTTAAGATTATAATAAATACTTTTGAAATAGTTTGATTTCGAGTCAATGTTTTGAAGGTATTAAAGGTATATGTCAACTGAAACCATTTCAAGGAACTTTATAACATACCTGAGATTTTGTGTAGAATCGTTCATTGTTTGGAGACGTTTCAGAAGTTTTGCCAAGCATTGTGTCACCATCTGAAAATGTAAATTGTTGTTGTCTAATATTAATGATGCTTTATTTTCAGATGAAGAACACATTGTTAATTCAAAGAGGTCATTTTCTATAAAAAGTGTTCCTAAGCGTTCTACCCTTGTAATGTTAATCTTTGAAACTGTCTAGATTAAATTTTGATTGCTCTCAAAGTGGAGGTCATTTTGGATAAATCTTCAAGTCTGCAGGGGATTTCTACGAAGAGCATCTCTTAAGATATAAACTAAAGCGGCATATACTATGCTTGTGTTTGTTTGTGTCTCAATTAAATTAAACTAAAACGAGGACCAGTATAATGTGCAAAAAGTTGAAAAAAAAGTTGAAATGTAGTGATTCAAAGGGAGATATCATACAGGTTTTAACATTTTGCAGCAAGTAATGAAATTAATGAGTATAGTTAAAATTGTCTTAAAATAGCAATGACCTGTTTTACAATTGAGCAGTGCAAAATTCAATTGTATAAGGACATGAAGAAAGATCAATTTTAAACATCAACTCTCTTTACTTGCAGGTTGGCATGAAACCGGTTCAGCACTGGTATCAATCATTACCAACAAAATGTCGACTTCCAGTAAATATGTTTTATGATTTTAAACTAAAGTAAAATGTTGTGGTCTATCAGTTGACAAGCTGCCTCTTATGCAAGATTTTTCTTGTCTTTTTTGCTCAAAGGCTATTGTTTTATTAGCCCTTACCCTTAGTTATTTTTTATAATAATAGCCAAATAAACAACAATTATCTCGCCATTAATAGCGAAAATTATAGAAAGAAACACTTGTTCAGACATACCAAAATTCTGATATCTGCTTACATTAACAATGTAATCGGGGTTAAATATATATCCACTCTCTGACCATCATGTATTCGGATCATACTGTCAATTTCGGTAGGCAGAAGCCATTGCCATTACAGTGATATTCAAAACAAAAATACAATCAAGAAATGAAACCTAAATATGTCTATGCAACCTCCGTTAAAACAGGCTTACATTTTTTTTAAATATCCACAATTAATCAAAATCAGGGTTGTAATGAATGCTCAGTCATACATTCAGGTAGATTCGACTTAAAATAAGAATTTGGTAGATCCATTTCTGTGCTTACTGAAAAGTATTGAATAAATAGATTGTGATGAAATGAGTTAAAGTGTAATATGTTAAAATATCCTCTTTAATTTAATATTTCCGCTCTTCGCTCAGTTTTGTGTATATAAAGAGCTTACGTCAATAAAAATTCAGAAATCTGTGAAAACAAAAAAAAATCATTTGGTTTGGCCTAAAAAATCTTTTAAATATTGTTCATCTTACACCAAAATTATTAACAAAGAGTTTACCTGTTCTCTACCTGATCCTTCTTCCTCCAAGTAACTGTATGCATAATTTCGGTTATTGTCAGGATTTGAAGCTTTCATCCAATGAAGTAGGGTTGCACAACAGACCTCCACTGGAATACCTTCATAATTAATTACAAAATAAATTTCCTCAACAGTCAGTGATGCAACTATACTCCTAGGCAGGTAGAAGTCCATTTCAAAAAGTGGTCCAAGCCTTTGAAACATGTATTCCAATTGCCTGAAGAATGGAAGAAAACAATAGTTTTTTAGTTAGAAAAGAAATACGGTAGAGGTCAAAGATACCGATAAACATTGCATTGACATGTAAAACATGTTTGAAGTAGTCATATTGTTTTAAACTTGGAAAAGTATAACAAACAAAAAAAACTTTAATTTTCATCCACGGCTTAAAGCGCACAATATCGGCTATTTCTTTACAATGGATCGTAATTTGTAAAATAAAATTCAAAATTTTACTATTGGTGAAATATTTATTGAAGAATTTAACAAAGACTATGACAATATAATAAAGTGAAAAATAAACATGAACTGACTATGAGACATGACACTTTGAAACCATTGGCTTCACAAGTATTCTGGAACCAAAACATGGCTTTAATCCTGGCTGGCAAACACATAGTCACATTTATTTCCATAAAAATTGTGTACTAATTGTTCTTAATCTTATAATTAGGTCAACATAAAAGTATTCCGACTGATATACAATGGACACACATGCCCACATCTCAATTATGAAAATGAACAAGTTTCTTACAGTGCCCATTTGTAAGTGTTCTTCTGAAATGCTGTCACTTCAGATTCAATATCTTCAGTTCCCCACCACTTTGGTTTCTTTGCTGCATGTGACAAATCTGCCCCCATTTCCTCAAACGGTTCACACAGTTTGGAAGCAAAATGCAGCAATGGCAAGCAAAACATCCAGGAGGGATCTTTGTCAAAAATCACAACATTCTTTATGATACTGATGAGGGCTGGTATCAAGACACTGAAACATTAATACAAATAATGACTCTCTCAAAACAATTTGCAAGTATCGATATATACAAGCATTTAATGTAGTGTTTTAAGGACTTTTAAAGAAATAGCTTTGTTTTTTTAAAAACAAAATTGTTACTGATTGCTTGGTTTATTAAAAGATAACATTGATAAAAAGATCCAATTTCGACATCCTTGTATATAGTTTTCAACTTAATTTGATGTAAATGATACCTTCTACTGCGACAACATCAATGTTAAAATGAATACCAAAATAGTAATTTACAGACATACCTAATGTCAGGAAAGTTCCTTATTTCATGCACTTCAGCATATGTCTTGTTTGTCGGATCTGGTGTTACCATCAGATTTGAACAAAGAATCTGACATGCCCTCTGGTCCAAGCCGACTTGAAGTCTGTTGCAGGCAATGATTATTGCCAGAGCTCTAACAAACCTAATCGACTTTGAACCATACTTTTCACTAGACAGCTGTTCAATCAGAGGATGAAACAAGTATCCACACAGCTGAAAACAAATACACTTACAGTCAAAAAGTGAGTTAACTATATATCAATTTAAAAAAAGATTCCGCTATCAGAACCTATGGTTCGAACCATTTTTTCCATGTATCGTACCTGGTATTTATACTGTTCAATTCCACCCCAGCACTTAGCATCTCGTTGGTAGACCTTTCTTAGACCGGTTATCAGCATGTCCAAGTGATCTAGTGATGTCTGAAAATTTTCTTTCAAGTCTTCTAAATGAAATGAAGGTTGAAACCAGTAAGGGACAAATGCAACAGCAAATTCATAAGCCCTTTTTTCAGTTTCTTTCTTTCCAGTACCCCTGAAATAATCGAATCCTCGTCGTAGAAGACTATCCTTTGGTCTTGGAAGTACCATCCCATCATACTGATGCCATTCATCTGAAATGTTAACCATAACCGGCTGAGTAAATCAATTAAACTATGCAAATTTACAAATAATAATTAATCATTAAATTATGGTTAACCGATATTGTACAACTGTTCAGGTTAGGTATAACCAAAGACAAAACAATACTTTATAATCCTTTCGGGAAGTTGAACATTGAGGAACGGATAAATGAAAACGGTTTAATTATGGCTGGAACACTCATTCTAAGGGACAGATAAATTATAATAAATCCCTTTTGAGTTACTCATTTGTCAAACATATAGAAAGAAAGAACTCTTTCAAAACTGAAAGCAATGTGGTCATAATTGATCAATATTAAACAAGCATTTTCAGTGAAAAGATATCCCCCGCCAACGATGGCTTGTTTGTGCTTGATGGCTTGTTTGTGCTTGAAGGTTAAAAAAAATCTCAGAAAGAATAAGATAAGCACATTGGTTCATTAAATTCTAGCAGCTAGTTACTGAGAAACGGCTGCAAACAATGATTTTTTAATAAATCAAGGGCAATAACTCTAAGGAAAATTGACCAATCCAAAAGAAAAATAGACAGGCATCATCACAGTATGTTGGTTCTTATTTATTCCAAGTGTCATGAAATTCTACCACCTAGTTGCATAGAAAAGGCTGCAAACATGGATCTTTTAATAAATCAAGGACATTAACTCATATAGACATTACACAATCCAAAATATAAATAAACAGGCATCATCACAGTATGTTGGTTCATATTTATTTCAAGTTTCAAGAATTTCTACAAACTAGTTACTGAGAAATGGCTGTAAATGAGAGTTTTCAAAAAATCAAGGGCAATAACTCCAAGTACAATTGACCAATCCAAAAAAAAAATGAACAGGCATCATCCCAGTATAGTAATTCATATTTATTTTAAGTTTCATGAAATTCTGCCAACTAGTGACTGAGAAATGGCTGTGAATGTGCATTTTTCAAAAAATGAAGGGCAATAACTCCAAGGACAATTGACCAATCAAATTTATTTTTGGACAAGCATCATTCCAGTATAGTGGTTCATATTTATTTTAAGTTTCATGAAATTCTACCGGCTAGTTACTGAGAAAACGCAGGTGACGGACAGACGGAAGGAAGGACGGACGGAAGGAAAGATGGACGGAAGGACGGACGGACAACGCCATTTCAATATCCCCCTCCCTATTTCATAGGCGGGGGATAACAAGAGCTATCACTGCATGTGATTTAGAATGTTGAATCCCAATGCATGAGCTAACAATAGGCAAGGGGTAAAAGTATTTAGACATTCAACTGATATTAATTAAACCTTTTGTATTTGCCACACTGAGAATAAATTAAAATGACCTGTGCACGAGGACTTGCCAAAATTATGAATCATAAAAGACTTACCCTTTTTTACAATCAAGTGTTTATCCACAAAAAGTCTTCTATTATGGTTTCCTTGGTACTGGCCATCTTCATAATGCTCATACTTGTACTTCCCATCTTCTCTTAGCACACAATATTTGTATTCTGTGCTTCTTGTACAAAGCAGGTTACGGTCAAAGGTCATCCGATATTCATACTCGATGTAATCGTTGAACACCTTGTTCACAGAACTAAATAAGAAAAGAAATCCATATAAAGTGTTTAATGAGATGAAAGAAATAGGATGCTGGCTAAATTGTTTAAAATAGTTTTGTCTTCTCTTTTAGGACAACTCAAAATAAGTTGCAAAAAGTAATATTTTTGATCATCTAGTTATCTGGTTAGCCCAGTGGTTAGCGCACTCACTTCTCACCAAGGTGTCATGTGTTCGATTTCCAACCTGGGGATATGTAAGTTTGGGTTGTGGTCACCAAGCCGAACTACTAAGTTTCCTCGGGGAACTCTAGTTTGCCCCACAACACAAGACCACACAAAATCGTGCCAACAAGAGTTATCTATATAGTGTTGTTATATCTTTCACAATCGTTGTAATATTAATAAGTTTAAACTAACGTTTTGGAACTGTTTAAGGTGTGTGTCAGTGCAAGTTTAGCATAAGGTGAACTGTGTAACATAATACCCAGTTAGGAAACTATGTCATTGTTGACATTCAGTCTGTAAAAAAATCCACTTGCTAAAAAAAGCAGATACAGATCAACGAAAGCAAAAAAGGAAAGCAAAAAATATATCTGTTTTCAAAAACAGAAATGACATACTATTTTTACTGCACGTATTCATGTTTATTTTATTCTAAAAGAAAATCAAGAATGTGTTTAGTTGGTAACTTTAGTAGTATCAGCTGAAATAGGAGTACAATAGCGTTTAGCAATAAATATATTTGAAAGTTTCAATTTGAGTCTCCAAGAAATACCAAATAGCTTAACTTGAAAACAATATATTTAAACAAAAAATTAACACGATATTTCAGTACTTGTAGAAACTGTCTTCTGAGAAAATTAAAAAAGGTTTTACAGGGTAAACAAAATTATATTAATATTAATTTCCTTCTTTACTATTCTACTGTAAACCCATGCAAAATATAAAAAATACACACAATAAAATGTTTGTATCCACTGGTATAAATGTAACAATTTTTGTTTTACTTTAGAGTCACACAGTATTATAATTTTATCTAAATCTCTTGAAAACAACGCTTTTTTGTGATGGTCTTGTGTATCATACCCAGGCGAAATGAAGACCATGGTCAGCCATGGTCACCATGGTTTTTGACTGTCAATCACGAATTACCATGATTGATGATGAAAAACCCTGACCTTGACCATGGTCAGTTATGGTCTCGACCATGGTAGACCATGGTCAGGAATAATGATAACCATGGCCAACCATGGTCAAAATGGATTTTGACGGTCAAACTTGAATTACCATGGTAGGCAATCAAAAACCCTGACCTAGACCATGGTCAGTTATGGTCTCGACCATGGTAGACCATGGTCAGGAACAATGATAACCATGGCCAACCATGGTCAAAATGGATTTTGATGGTCAAACATGAATTACCATGGTCAGTTAAGGAATTGACCATGGTATATCATGGACAATTATTATGACCATGGTCTCAACCATGGTCAAAACTGTATTTAATAATTTTCTATGTCATGATAAAAATTGAACCATGGTAAACCAAGTGCGAGCAAAAAATTTAAGAGTAAATTAGATGAAGTATACTTTTGATTATTTAATTATTATATCAATCTGTTTGTTATGAAATTATCATCTTGTATCAATTGTATAATCATAATTGCATGTTTATTATTATTATTATTATTATTATTATTATTATTATTATTATTATTATTATTTAATTGATAAGTTTAAGAAAATACAAAAATATAAAAAATATTGTTTTAACATATGAATATTAATAATTTTGTTCTTCCTTCTACACTTTACACTTTTCTTAAGCAAAACATGAACATCAATTCAGTTTTGTATTCATTAGAAATACACATCGTTATCAGTGTGCTCTGAGTTTACTGACCAAGCTTTATCTTTTACACATTGCCTGGGCTTATCAGCTAATCTCAGGTCAGGCAGAACATTTCAGTGAGTATGCAGAGAATCGAGGCTCAATAGCCAATACAATCTGTGGATTTCAAATATTCAGGCGGTTTTCTTGGTGTAAACACAGCCATGTAGATTTGAAGATTCCTTAATTCTTTTGCTGGATATAATCAGTATCTCTCATGGTTTGAAGGTAAACACATATTTCAAAATGTATCTTGAATTATATGTCATTCATTGTATTTGTTACATTATGAGTTATTTAAAAGGTTATGATATTATAGATAAGTAAAATAATGCCTTTTCCTACACATTTCATGACACAAGGTATTTCAGATTGGACTGTGTTGAAAACATGATCATAATATTACAATGTATTTCGAAAGAGCAATGTTTAAATTGAGTGTATCATATTTAGCCCTATAAATGCACATGCATCACATTGAATAATGAACATTTAAGTATTTAAATTACTATCATCTTCAGAAACTGTTAGTGACAAGTCTGACAGTGAAATTATGGGTTTTAATAAAAAAAAATGTGTATGTTAATCTTTTTAAAATACTTATAGATGACTTTCCTATTCAATGCCGATGGAGATCATGTACATGCTCAAACAAGAGCTGAAAGTGACAGTTGGAGCATAAAAGGCAGATCTTACCCACTGAAATGAAGCATATGGTGTGTTTAATCCCGTGTTGCGCATGTCTCCGAAAGTGTATGAGCTAAGAGTCAAAACAGTTTCCAGGAAAACATATATAAGTTTGTGAAATTGTGCTTTTAGGGTTTCATGTTTGGCTGGGCTGAGTTAGTGCAAAGCTATGGCCTTATATTTTTGTTATTATGTGTACATAATTAATGTGATGGTTTTAGTATAAATGATCTGGGGTTTTACTTGTTAAAGTGTTGTTTTACTTATGATTACATTTTTGGTAAAATTTGTTGGTTTGCCGCAACACTATTCATTCAGTCTTTTGTTTCTTACCTTTTCATATTGGATTGTACTCATGAAGTTTATGGTAAAAGAAGCCCTTAGCTATTAAGGGTACCAAGCAGTAAGAAATATGACAGTTCTTGTCATTTGCAATTATGTAGGAATTGAGATCACATCTTCATTGATTAATTAGTTGAACTAAAAATGATTTTATACTGAAAATGTTTTGAACTGTTTATCTTTCACTCTAAATAGGTTAACCCTATTTCATGTATGTTTCGTTAGGTAAATAAATCTTTATTGTTTTTGAAAAAATTGTTTGTTACCATTTGGTGTGCTATCCTTTTTACAGGAGCCATCATGGCCCATGGTTAACAGTGATTTTATGCCACAAACCATGGTATTTCATGTTTAACCATGGTGTATCATGAACTACAATGGTTAATCATGAACAACCATGGATTACTTTTTTTGTTTAATAAAATAATTGAAGACCATGGTTAACCATGGCATATGAACATGGTCCACCATGGTTTACTACCATGGTCTAACATGGTCAGGTACCATGGTCTAACATGGTCAGGTAGCATGGTCTTTCATGGTCAGGGACCACGGTCTAACATGGTCTTAAACCATGATGCCATTTAACAAAACATGGTAGTCCATGGTCCCTGGATCCATCATTTTCGCCTGGGATCTATATGGATAACACTTTTTTTCATTTCATTTAAAATTAACCGAATATAGAATAATGTACAGAACATCATAACTTGTCAGTTTCTACAGACCCTCGAGTAATCAAATGAACAAAAATTTCAGTAGTTTGCCTTTTTGCATTGACCTTGACCTTGATTTTGAAGATGTCAGTTATTTATGTTAACATGAAAAACAGTATGAAATAGATAGCTACCATTTATTTAGATTTTCTTTTAATTGACACCAGCACAATTTCCCATAAGACTCTTACAGAAATAGCAATGTTGACACCACCTTTGGCATGCTGTAATGCTGTGAAACCCTGGCTTTTAAAAAAATATATATTTTTTTTTACCCTAGGTATTATTCCAATTGAAGGAAAATACTATCTGACAAAAACTAAAAATAAAAAGACCCCAAAAATACAAGGATTTCGGGAAAATTTTGATGTATTTTTCCTACTCTGGTCTTGCTTGACATGACCATTACCCAGGCCTTATAGTGGTCAATGTTGTATGTAAGTTTGAAGTACAATTAGACAGAAATAATATTCATGTGAAAAGTCATCTTTATCACAATAAAAAATAGCATTTTTGACGCCATCTTGGAGTTCCAGCAAAAAATACATTTTTACTTATTTTTTTTTTAACTGAGGTGGGAGAAAAAGAATCTACCATGGCCGCTCGTGTAAGATTATAAGTATCTTCCATGGCCGAGAGTGTAAGATAGGTTCATTCCGACCCGAGCGTAGGGTGTTTTGCGGAAAAGAGGTTTACAGAGTTTCCACAAAACACCCTGCGCGAGGGTCGGGATGAACCTATCTTACAAGAGCGGCTATGGTAGATGCTTTGTCTCCCACCTCAGTTAAACAAAATTAAGTAAAAATGTATTTTTTGCTTGAACTCTTTTGTGCTTAGTGAAAATAATTGCGTATGGATATGCGATAGCACGTGGTTGTCATGGATATCCGCGTAGTGATCCAATTAATGTTAATAGTCAAATCGGTCTTTAAATTATGATTAATTGATTAACAAGATAACACTTAAAATCTTCAGAAATATCCCTTTTTACAACACATCTTAACAACCTGATGTGTTGTAAATAGTCCACTCTATGTAATTACAGTGCTAGGAATCTCTTATTTAACAAGAGATGTTTGTCAAACATTATGCCCCCCCTGAGCGCCATGTTGTCAGGATTATATGGACAATTGAATGAAATATGCATGGACAGAAATGACAGCTGATTTGTCACTGACATTGGATGCCGTTGAGGCAGTTTTAAGATTATGACCATTCAAAGTGTGAGGATAGTGTGTGTTATGACCATGACCTTAGACTCTATGAACTCTAAATCAATAGGAGTCATCAGCTGGTCACCAAAAATCAAAATGTCAAGTTTGAAGGCCATGGGTGCAGCATTGACAAGTTATCACACAGAAAAGCTTTTACGTTCAAGTTCACTGTGACCTTGACCTTTGACCCGGTGACACCTAAAATCATAAGGGATCATTAACAGGTCAGACGCAATTCCAAGTCAAGTTCGAGGGCCATGGGTGCAGGTATTGTCGAGTTATCGCTCAAAACATTATCACATTCAATGTCACTGTGAACTTGACCTTACACTTGATGACTCCTAAAATCAATAAGGGTCATCAACTGGTCAGGCCCAACTTCAATGTCAAGTTTGATGATCATAGGTTCAGGCATTGTTGAGATATCACTGGGAGAAGATTTGTTAACTTTTTTGCATTAAAGGTTACTGTGACCTTCGCCAGATGACCCCAAAAGTCAAGTGGGGTCATCTACTGGTCAGGCCCAACCTTCATGTTAAGTTTGATGGGCATAGGTCCAGGAATTGTCGAGTTTGCTTTCAAAGTCACTTTGAACTTGCCCTTTGACCCCTAAAATCAATAGGGTTCATCTACTGGTCAGGCCCAACCCCCAGCTATAGTTTGAGGGCCATAGGTGCAGGTAGTTATCACACGGACAACCTTTCACCATTAAAGGTAACTGTGACCTTGACCTGGCGAAGGTCACAGTAACCTTTAATGCAAAAAAGTTAACAAATCTTCTCCCAGTGATATCTCAACAATGCCTGAACCTATGATCATCAAACTTGACATTGAAGTTGGGCCTGACCAGTTGATGACCCTTATTGATTTTAGGAGTCATCAAGTGTAAGGTCAAGTTCACAGTGACATTGAATGTGATAATGTTTTGAGCGATAACCCGACAAAATTGTAGGGGTCATCTACTGGTCGGGCCCAACCTCCAAGTCAAATATGAGGGCCATGGGTGCAGGCAATGTCAAGTTATCACTCAGACAACCTTTTACCATTCAAGGTCACCGTGACTTTGACCTTTGGCCCGATGACCCCCCAAAACAATATGGGTCATGCCCAACCTCCAGGTCAAGTTAGAGGGCCATGGGTGTAGGCATTGTCGAGTTATCACTCGGACAACCTTTAACCATTCAAGGTCACTGTGACCTTGATCTTTGGCCTAAGACCCCTTAAAACAAAAGGGGTATACTACTGGTCAGGCCCAACCTCCAACTCAAGTTTGAGGGCCATGGGTGCAGGTATTGTCCAGTTATCACACGGACAACCTTTAATCATTCAAGGTCACTGTGACCTTGACCTTTGGCCCAACGACCACCCAAAACAATAGGGTTCATCTATTGGGAAGGCCCAACCTCCACGTCAAGTATGAGGGCCATGGGTACAGGCATTGTCAAGTTATCACACGGATAACCTTTTACCATTCAAGGTCACTGTTACCTTGACCTTTGGCCTGTTGATCCCCAAAAACAACAGGGGTCATCTACTGGTCAGGCCAAACTTCCATATCATGTTTGATGAGCATAGGTCAAGGCATTGGTGAGTTATCAATCGGAAAAGCTGTAAAATTATTTTACAATTAAAGGTCACTGTGACCTTGACCTTTGACCCAATGAGCCCTAAAATCAGTAGGGGTCATCCACTGGTCAGGCCCAACCTTCATGTAAAGTTTGATGACCATACATCAAGGAATTGTTGAGTTATCACTCGGACAAGCTTTGGTCTACTGACGGACCGACCGACCTACCGACTAACCGACCTACCGACTGACATGTGCAAAGCAATATACCCCTCTTCATCAAAGGGGGGCATAATAAAAAGGCAACACAAGGGAAAATGTGGAGAGAGTCATTTTTCTATTTAATAAATTATTTCACAATTTACAATCTTTCTTAAAAGGTTGTTATAAGGGTCATACACTACTAAATAAATTTCCCTATTCATTTTAAAGCAAACAGACACACTTTAGATTGGAAAAAAATCCATTATTAGTGTTTCATGTATAAGACAACCATACAATAAAAAAGGTATGTTATGTTTCTCCTAAGTAAATTCACTCGCTTTAAAATTTTGCACTGTTATTTTTGAAGAAATCCATGTTTCATCAGCCAGACAGCCAAGTTCTGTTCCAACAAAGTGAATTTTTTGGCTAATTTTAAGGCCGAATATCGACTCCTTCCCCTTGTCAAAGAGCCTCCATTTCCCTCCACCCCCCCCCCCCCCCACAAAAACCACCTTTTTTTTCAAAAAAGGATCCACATTTTTTCAAAAAAGATAAATTGATTATCCCAAACTTCGTGAATTTCTTTCACTTACAATTATTTAAGTATTTCAATGTTTTGTACTCTAAATAATGACTAATTTGAGTGCAACACTTATCTTCAAATACATTGACACACAGTAACAACCATTTCAAACATGATGTCATGAGTTTTTTGGTGTTTTTTTACTAATTCAAAAATGAAATTCATATTAATCATAAGTGTTATAAACACATAAAAAAGTCAGACCAGCTTCTAATTTCTATCGTGCATGTTTTTGAAATAGTTTGTATTTACACATATTCTATAAATAATATCATTTGTAAATAAAATCTTTCATAAGCAAAATGGCCATGTTATAAATGTCCCATTTGGCCTTATCAATTCGCAATTTGAAAAGATACAAGCAGTTAAAAATGAGAAAAAAACACTACGCAAAAAATTCATCTCAGCTAGCCACAACAAATTGATTATTTGTTCGTCGGATTTTTTTGAAGGTATTTCCATGCTTAACATTCTTCGCGAGCAACATGCCCCCGTGTCAGCACAAAATCAGGTCCGATTAACTGCAAAACAGCTGATATTTGTTGACAGTCTTTTTTGTCGGGAATATTTTGCAGGACGCACTGTTGTTATTCATTTCCGGTATTAATTTTCAGTTTACTAAATCAGTTTTCGTAATGTAAAATACATAACAGAGACATCAAAAATAAGAAAGTAGGACAAAAAGTTAAAATTAAGGTCATCCAAACACAGCATTGATATTTGTTTTCAGAACTGTACGCATGGTCAAAATGTCATTAGCTTCAACAAAAAAAAAGTAAGTTAAAAGGTTGCAGACAAGTTCATCCAAAACTGGAAAATATTGGTATTTGTTTTCAAAACTCTACACATAACCAAATTTGTACTGCAATAGCTTCAAAAGTAAGTAGGTTGAAAGGTCGCAGTCAAGGTCATCCATGCACTACATTGCTATTTGTATTCAAAATTTAACATGGTCCAAATTGCTTTGTTTTAGCTTAAAAAACAGTAGGTCAAAAGGTCACAGTCAAGGTCATCCAAGGACAACATTGATATCTGTTTACAAAACTGTACAGTCTGCAAATTTCTTTGCTGTTACTTTTAAAATAAGAAAGTATGTCAAAAGGTCACAGACAAAGTCATCATCAAACAACATTGACAATTCCAGTCCACATATATACAAGGGGAGCATTCCATAACTTCAGGTATGTTTAATTACAAAAACAAATGAATTGCCTAAGAAACCATAATGGCAGTGACTGAGTGATTTCCAACAGGAAAATAATTTGAGGACGTTTATTCTTCTTGCCGTGATAACAATAGTGCCATAAGGATGACCTGCTTTGAAGGCACCTAGAGAAGGTTGACTTTGTTTTGACAATAATTTCTGAAAAATTATAAAAATGAGATGACCAATTAACCCAAATTTTCTACAAATGCAACTTTAGTGGAAAAAAAAACAGTTCCCAACTGAACAATTACCTGAGTTGGTGCTGATTGGAATCCCACCTTCCAGATTTGTCTGGCATTTTTAAAATCAGCAAGTCCTTTCCACTGGTAAAACAGTCCTTTGCCACTAACACATGGAAAACAATAACTATCTGTTGCCTACAAACGAAAAAGATTACAGTTTTTAAAGCAAGACCATCGTTAATGGTATTCATAATTCAATTATATCAACTAGAAGCTTTTAAATGTATTTGATTATTTCATAGTAATTTTGATATCCTTGGAGACATATAGTGAAATCATGACTGAAACAATTACACTCAAAATAATAACACATACTTATATTTAAAGTTCATACTTAGTTTTCTGATCCTTGTTGCCCTGATTGTTCTGCAAACAGACATTATACATTACAAATGATACCAAAGAAAGCAGGCTCAAATAGTCACTTGTTCTGTCAATTGGTATTGAAATTAAAGCAAACCACTTAGGCCAGAGTTTTTTTTTATTTTTTGTTTTACGATTGTTTTGTTTTTTCAAAAGTATGGAGGGGGGAATAAAAATAAAAAAGGAGTCGAAAAATGAGCGTCGAAAAATAATAAAAATAAGATGGATTTTCGGGGTTTTTTTTCAGAAACCTTTATAGAATGTATGTTTTGAAGTTGTGCACACTTGTTTTGTTCTCAATGCTGCCTGTTGTATAATAGTTCCGTATTATAAAGGCAAAACAAACTGTCATTTTCACAATATGATTATTAAATCAATTCTGTATATTTTTTTATATATGCATGATTTTAATATTAGCTTCTATACTTTTGTAGTGCTTTCAATATTCACTGAAACTCCCACTGTCAAAACCAGTGACATCTGGCTTATTGTTTGTGTCTGAAATGTTCATTAATATCTTTTGGGTACAAATAATGAGATAAACAACACACATGAACAAATTTAATGTCTTACCAGATTTCACGGTAGAGTCCAGTTGTTTTTAAAGTTTATTTAAATCAACATAGTTTTATTTTTTCACAAACAATCCATTTCAAAAAACGGTGATATCAAAAAAGGAGTCAATGCCCTTTAAAATGGTATGCGATATGTTGGTATAACTATATTGTCTTCAGACAAACAAGACAAAATCAATGTCCCATTCTCGTTTTTTTCTGTCGTCGGAAACTGGACAGCAAATTCCAGTTCAATGTGTCCCTGTGTAAACATGTCTACACACAGAAATATTTTAGTGATTGTATGCTTCAGTGTAAAGAAAATACAATTCCATTTCAAAATATCACAAAATGACAAACGCCACAATTTTATGCACAACAATATCAGTCTTTAAATAAAAGCAACTTTAAAATTTCGTAAGGGGTGGCAATTTTCCTTAAAAATGCTTAGATGATGATAAATAAGCAATAAGCAACGGTATGACCCATCTTGAAAATTGTGCATGTAAATTTTTCGTTGTTGTGACATTAGCATAAAAATTTATTTTATTATATATCGAAGAAACGGGGGCGGAAAAAATAAAAATAAAATTTGAATCTTTTTCTTATTTGGGTTTTGCAATATTTAGGTACAGTGCTCCAGTATAATGAAAAATAAAAAAACTCTGGCCTTAAGTGCATCACATTGCTTCAATAAAATACAAAGTTAAAGAGTTAGTTCATTGTCTTGTAGTGGTTATTGAAATACTTGTAAGTCAGTGGATTGCATTACAAACTTCAATCATTTATAACTATGCCTTGCATACCAAAAACATATTGAGTAAGACTATAAATGCCCATGTTTGTCATTTAAATCGATTTCAAGTTAAAACACTAACAAATAAGAATAATTGAGTTTTTGGTGTGGTTAAATGCTAAAACAAATATTTTCCAACTTTCAATTATGCGTATCCAATTTATGAAAGTATTAAATGAAAATAAAATAGTAAATAAATTAATAATAATAATTATAATAATAATAATTTCTTAACTTAATATTTCTAAAAATATTCAAGTCAGTTCATAAAATTGAATCCTCCTACCTTATCTTTTGTTTTGGACTTTTCATGTGAGGAAGTGTTCACACCTGTCTGTGTGTTTGCCGACGAAGAAGTTGATTTGAACGCTGCATCATTGCTTCTAGTATTATAAGTTTTGTCAGGATTTCCAACCTTCTCACTGGCAGAACTGCCCAGATTGTTCTGCTCTGCAGAATTTCTGCTGTATGTATTGTCTGGAAATAAACTAGATGTAGTCCGCTCTGATGATTCAAATCCCTTCTCGCTGTCAGACTTCATTTTACGTTGCCCAAAAACAAATCCTTCCTGTTCTGGAGTGCCTTTATCTTGTTGATTTAAAGAGTTTTCTTTAGAATTCATATCAACTTGTCCTGACTTCTGTTTCTCTTCAATTGTCCTTGACTTTGTTATGCTTTCAGATTTATCATCTTCTTCCTTGGGATCAGAATGCAAACTCTGTTGCTTTTCTCTCTGTTTTTCTTTCTTCCTTTCCCTCTTTTTAGCCTTTTTTGCTTTAGTCCCTCCCTTATGGTTCTTTTTAGATCTCTTTCCACCATATTTCGTCTCTTCTTTGTCATCATCATTAACCTCTGATTCACTACTGTCTGAATCAGCAGAGTCATCTTCAGAGCCATTTCCATCCTTATCTGATAAATCGTTTTTTAATGTTTCACCATTTGAAGCCTTGTTCGTTGTTTCATCATTAGTAATGTTTATATCCTTTATAGACTTTTCCAACTGACTTTCAGTTGTAGCATTTCCTGCTTTTTCATGCCCAACTTCAGCTGAACCATTTTCTTCGAAAATAAGTGAGTGTTGTACCGAATCTCCCCCTTGGGAAACATCTGATGACACATAGTTATTATTATTTATGTTAGCTGTTGCATTTGCGTCATCTATATTTCTACAAGGATCAACTTGCATTAGTGTTTCCTGTTTTCTTTCATCGTTTCCATCATCCATGTTGACAACACATAATTTATTGTTCCTTGGAAGATCAGATGTGTCCATTGCATCATGTTCAATATTGTGAGTTGTTTCTGAACCGACCAAATTAACCTGTTCTCGACTCTGACTTTCTTTAGCTTCTGGTTTATTAGTCTTTGTGTCTTCTTCCTCTGTTAGTTTACTGGGTTTGGAATGTTCCTCCATTGGTTCGGGACGTGACGCTTCACCTTGTTGAACATCTGCTGCACTTGGTTTATCTGTATCTGGCTCTTGCTGCTTCTCTCTTGACCTAGTATTATCTTGTAATGTGTCTTTTGGATCTGGATCTTTGACATCTAAATGTTCAACCCCAGTAGCTGACTCTTGAACTTCAACATATAAATCTGATCCTTCTGCCTGTTGTGGGTTGGAAGGTGGTGATTGATTAGAGGCTATTTGATCATGTTGAACATATTTTTGACTTTCCCCAGCACCAGTTGTTGCCATAGAGACAGGGTCAGACTTGTCAACAACACTTGCCTGATTTTCTAGAGATGGTGGAGTATCAGTAGCTGAAAACAATATTTTATTTTAATCAAATATCACATTTTCATGAGAAGACATATTGACTGATTAGCTTCAAATTGGTCATATTGTAGCAACTATTTAAATTCTACTCAAGAAGCTGCAAAAAGTTAATTCATACCTTGCTTTGCCATTGGTTTGACCTTGAATCCACACTCAGGGCAGAATTTTTTGCCTGGTGTACACACAGCTCCACAGCCCCCACATCTCTCTATATCAGGTGTTTGGACTTCAAACAACTTGATATCAACCTGTTTTCCACAACTGCTGCAGAACTTCTGTGTTGATTTCAGTTCCTCCCCACAAGGAGAGCCGCTTTCATCCTCTCCATCACAAATGATGACGATTGATGACAAGATAGGTTTCGTAGGAGGATCAATCATTTTGTCTCCACATTCTTGACACAACTTCCACTCCCCCTCCAACCCACACACCGGGTTGGAACACTTCTTCATCATGTACAAGCACTGTTACATCCTGAATTAGGAGAGAGACAATCTAGCAAAACGTTGTAAAATAATTTTAAAACGGGACAACATGCAATCAAGAATTCTGACCAAGTTTCGGGGAAATAATTTTTCTAAGATTTGACCTTTTAACCTAGTTTTCTACCAGAGGTGACCATATTCATTATTGTCCAAAAAATACAGAAATGTAAACAACATCTGCCCGCCTCTCCTAACTGTCTGCATGACCCCCCCCCCACCCAGTTTCAGCCAAACAAAGCTTCTACACTCACCTTTAGTTCAATGCAATCATTTTCAAATACATATATATGTAAATACTGAACCCAAACTCAAGAAATAAATACGTTCATTCTTATCCAATAAAAATTGCAACATTTTTTTTTCGAATCAAGACACATATGAGTAAGAGGGCCATGATGGCCTTAAATCGCTCACCCGAGTAAAAGAGTGTAACCTTTGTAATCCATATAGCTTGATATTTGTTCTCAAAGCTGTACATATGATCCAAATTTCAAAACTGTAGCTTCAAAAATAAGATGTCAAAAAGGTACAATAAAGTTAATCCACAGCATTGATATTTCTTTTCAAAACTGTACATATGGTCAAAATGTTGTTGCTGCACCTTAAAAAAAAGGAAGTAGGTCAAAAAGTCACAGTCAAGGTAATCCGACGACAATATTGATATTTGTCTTCAAAACTCTACACATGATCCAAATTTCATTGCTGTAGCTTCATAGATAAGAAAGTAGGCAGTCACAGTCAAGGTTATTTAACCACAACATTTGGCATTTTGTTGATACCAAACTTGATCTTGCCTTTATGTGTCAAATACATGTTGCAAGTTATATTAAATTGCCTCTGAGCATAGAAAAAAAAACAATCATACTAAATGACAGCCAACACTCTTTATGTCCTCATATTCAGCATTCCATTGTGAATAAACACTAAGTGTATCTTTCACCTTAGAGGTAGGGACATGGGTCTTGCACACGACACGTTGTCTTGGTATGTCGAAAACATATGGCAAGTCATTTTAAAATCTGTGCATATAAGAGAAAGTCACAGCGCGGACACGACAGCCTATATTTTCCTTCAGGTTGCCATGGCAACCAGAGTTCTGCATGGAATTAATTTTTTTGAACAATTTTGAAAAAGCACCAACCAAGGATCATTCCTATGAAGTTTCATCAAAATTGTCCAAGCGGTTTAGGAGAAGATGATTGTAACCAATTGTTGACACTTTTCCTTTAGGTTGCCATGTCAACCAGAGTTCTATATGGAATTAAATTCTTTGAACAATTTTGAAAAAGCACCAACCAAGGATCATTCCTATGAAGTTTCATCAAAATTGTCAAAGCGGTTTAGGAGAAGAAGATGATTATAACCAATTGTTGACATTTTCCTTTAGGTTGCCATGGCAACCGGGCCAAACAAAATTATGTGAACAAATTTAAGAGAGGTCCATGCAAGGACACTTCAAACCAAATTTGCTGAAGATCTATCAAGGGGTTCATGCGAAGAAAATGTTAAGTTTTTTTTTACTAATTTTAGCTCTGGTGGCCCTTTAAAGGGGCCAAACAAAATTATTTGAAAAGACCTGACAGAGGCCCATGCTAGGATGCTTCAGACTTGAAGATCCATCAAGCAGTTAATAAGATCAAGTTGTTTAAAGGTTTTTCTATTTTTTGCTCTGGTGACCCCTAAAAGGGGCCAAACAAAACCATTTGAACAAAGTTGAGAGAGGACCATGTAAGGATGCTACATATCAAGTATGGAGTCATTCTGACCTTTACTTTCAGAGGAAAAGACGTTTAAGTGACAAGACAATGTAAAAACAAATGACCCCTGAGCAAGGCCAATTTGACCCCAGGACAATACTTTGAATACCTTTGGTGTAGGTCCACTAGGTAACACTATATACCAAATATGAAAGCTCTAGGTCTTATATTTTGGAGAAGAGGATTTTTAAAGTTTTATTATATAAGACTATATAAAAATATTGAAAACCTAAGCCTATGAACACGGGGCTTGGCCAATTTTGACCCCAGGGCTAAAGTTTGAACAATCTTAATAGTGGTCCGATAAACAATGCTTCATACCAAATATCTAAGGCCTTCGCCTTTTGGTTTCGGAGAAGAAGATTTTATAAGTTTTCATCATATACATATATAAGGAAACCCATGACCGCCCGGGTGGGGCCATTTTTTGACCCCAGGGCCAAAGATTGAACAATATTGGTACAAGTCAACTAGATGATATATCATGCCAAATATCTAAGCTCTTGTCACTACTTGATTTTACGTGTGTATCTATATATGTATATTTGTTATTAATTGTTGTATGTGGCCCATATTGAAAATTGGTATGTGTACTAAATATGTTATCCAGTTTAAATTAAGACGTTACTTGTCTTTGTGAGTTCGGAGAAGATTTTATAAGTTTTCACTATAACACATATAGAGACTAGAAATGTGTCCATAGGACACGGATGCCCCCACTTCGGTTTTTTGTCACAGAAAATAAGCCATAATGATTTTTGAAGTATTTTTGGCAAAAAAGGGCCGTAACTCCTAAATGACTAAAGCGATTTCCATGACTATCGAACTTGATCAAGATATTATGGTCACAAACATGTGTTTAAAGTTTGGTGAGGATTGGACAAACAGTTTTCAAGAATTAGATTGGAAACATATATTTTTGAAGTATTTTTGGCAAAAAAGGGCAAATGACAAAAGCGATTTCCATGGCTATCGAACTTGATCAAGATATTATGGTCACAATCATGTATGTAAAGTTTGGTGAGGATTGGACACATACTTTTCAAGAATTAGATTGGAAACATATATTTTTGAAGTATTTTTGGCAAAAAAGGGCCGTAACTCCTAAATGACTAAAGCGATTTCCATGACTATCGAACTTGATCAAGATATTATAATCACAAACATGTGTTTAAAGTTTGGTGAGGATTGGACAAACGGTTTTCAAGAATTAGATCGGAAACAATCTTCGGGACGTACGTACGTACGTACGTACGGACAGACGTACGTACGGACAAGGGCAACCCTATATGCCGCCACTTTGTGGGGGCATAAAAACCCATCAGCCCCGGGGTGTGGCCAATTTTGACCCCAGGGCCATAATTTGAACAAACTTTGTAGAGGTCCACTAGACGATGAATCATGCCAAATATCTAAGGCCCCGGGGTGTGGCCAATTTGACCCCAGGGCCATAATTTGAACAAACTTTGTAGAGGTCCACTAGACCATGAATCATGCAAAATATCTAAGCTCTAAGCCACGTAAGTTCAGAGGAGATGATTTTTGAAGTTTTCACTATAAACATATATAGAGAAAACCCATGACCCCCCAAGGGGGCGGGGCCAATTTTGACCCAAAGGGCCATAATTTGAACAATCTTTGTAGAGGTCCACTAGACGATGAATCATGCCAAATATCTAAGCTCTAGTCCAAGTAAGTTCAGAGGAGAAGATTTTTGAAGTTTTAACTTTAAACATATAGAGAATACCCTAAATCCCCGGGGCGGGGCCAATTTTGACCCCAAGGCCATAATTTGAACAATCTTTGTAGAGGTCCACTAGACGATGAATCAAGCCAAATATCTAAGCTCTAAGCAACCTAAGTTCAGAGGAGACTTTTGATTTTTTTTTAATATAAACATATAGAGAAAACCCATGACCACCCAGGGGCGGGGCCAATTTTGACCCCAGGGCCATAATTTGAACAATCTTTGTAGAGGTCCACTAGACGATGAATCATGCCAAATATCTAAGCTCTAGTCCAAGTAAGTTCAAAGGAGAAGATTTTTGAAGTTTTCACTATAAACATATAGAGAATACCCTAACC
Source organism: Mya arenaria (assembly GCF_026914265.1). NCBI lineage: Eukaryota > Metazoa > Mollusca > Bivalvia > Myida > Myidae > Mya > Mya arenaria. The sequence continues at coordinate 14,481,971 of NC_069127.1, read as the reverse complement.
CCCCCGGGGCGTGGCCAATTTTGACCCCAAGGCCATAATTTGAACAATCTTTGTAGAGGTCCACTAGACGATGAATCATGCCAAATATCTAAGCTCTAGTCCAAGTAAGTTAAGAGAAGATTTTTGAAGTTTTAACTATAAACATATCAAGTATACCCATGACCCCCGGGGCGGGGCCAATTTTGACCCCAAGGCCATAATTTGAACAATCTTTGTAGAGGTCCACTAGACGATGAATCATGCCAAATATCTAAGCTCTAGTCCAAGTAAGTTCAAAGGAGAAGATTTTTGAAGTTTTCACTACAAACATATAGAGAAAACCCATGACCCCCCAAGGGGGCGGGGCCAATTTTGACCCCAAGGCCATAATTTGAACAATCTTTGTAAAGGTCCACTAGACGATGAATCATGCCAAATATCTAAGCTCTAGTCCAAGTAAGTTCAAAGGAGAAGATTTTTGAAGTTTTAAGGCCAAAAAAAAAATAGGTCTGTTTCCGGTCGCCCGACCGACCCTCTTATTTCCGCGCCGACCCTATACTTTTTATTGGTGTAAAAGTTAACTGCGCGCATATTTAGTACTTTTCGGTACTTTCTTTCCGTTAATTTTCTTATCTTTGGTCTCATTTCGAATTCGGTAATTTGATAAGCAGTCTATTAAAATGGCGGCACCCATGTGGAGTTCGTCAGTGTTGGGACTGAAATTGAAACGTTGCTCCCACAATAAAACCGATAAAAATATTTTAGTAAGCCTGCCAAACAATAAAAATATTGAAGATGTTTGGCATATCTACCATGATACGAACGTTGGTAAATCGAGCGTGACGATAAAATGCTCTACGGAAATGTCGGGTGCAACAAACTTTGATGTTGAAGGTATAGTGTTTGTATTTTGGCAAACCATATATTTTTCGTTCAAATTTCAAAATAATGGCCATGTTTTTAAGATATCACCTGCAATGAATTACTGTGTCTTATCAACTAAACTTGTATTTGTCTTTTTGTCACTGTCATATTCTGCTATTAATGTTAATTCTGCAAAGCTTGTGAAAATAAGTTTGTTCTGGTACTTCGTTGGAATGAGCTTCGGTAGGAAATTATTCGGCCTGAAAACACTTGTAGAAGGACTTTTATTTAATATAAAATTTAAAATAATTCCCAAATTGTATTAAATTTCCTTGGTACAATTTTTAAAGGAGTTCCACTTAAAAGGAATTAAAAATAAACAAGTTTTTAATGTTGCTTTTATAAAGGTAGTATGACAGTTGGGACCCTAGTACAGAATTTTGGAATAACTGTTCACAAAACATTTATGGATCTCAATTGAGTTTGAGTATGAAATTTTGATATCAGTGTTACCAAACCTCAGGTTTAAACTCCAAATAAGTCAGATAACCAGTACCTAATTATCACTTTCAAATAGTTAGTGTCTTAAATTTAGTACTAAACATATTTTTGAGATTTAAATAAGAAATTAAGTTTCATACTCTTAATTCAGTTGAGAATGGAAACGCTTTGTGAACACGGGTCAGGTGTACTTCGGAGATCATTGAAGTGACAAAAACAGCTTCTGACAATGTTTGGAATTTTAATATTCTATCAAATATAAGAATAGCATTATAGCACAAATGTGAAATTGGTAAATATGAAAAATTGACAAATCTGAGGCACTCTTTTTCGACATCTATCATACAGACAAACATGTTCAACAATACATGCATTTATATTCTAGAAAATGTATATCTATACATTATAATTAATACACATTATACAGTTCTTAATAAATGAATGGACTTGTATTTACATTTTATGCTTTAGTACCTTTTAAAATTGTCTCATACGCAGTTAATATGGTTGTTTTTTAATAAAAGTCAGCCGCCTTCTATTCTAGATCACTTCCCCCCCCCCCCCAAAAAAAAAAAAAAAAAAAAAAAAATGCTTACCTACCTACCCTCTTTTTTTTGGGAAGGAGACCGGAAACGAACCTATTTTTTTTTGGCCTAACTATAAACATATAGAGCATACCCATGACCCCCTGGGGCGGGCCAATTTTGACCCCAAGGCCATAATTTGAACAATCTTTGTAGAGGTCCACTAGACAATGAATCATGCCAAATATCTAAGCTCTAGGCCAAGTAAGTTCAGAGGAGAAGATTTTTGAAGTTTTAACTATAAACATATAGAGCATACCCATGACCCCCGGGGCGGGCCAATTTTGACCCCAGGGCCATAATTTGAACAAACTTTGTAGAGGTCCACTAGACGATGAATCATGACAAATATCTAAGCTCTAGGCCAAGTAAGTTCAGAGGAGAAGTTTTTGAAGTTTTTTTGAGAAAACCCATGACCCCCGGGGCGGGGCCAATTTTGACCCCAAGGCCATAATTTGAACAATCTTTGTAGAGGTCCACTAGACGATGAATCATGCCAAATATCTAAGCTCTAGTCCAAGTAAGTAAAAAGGAGAAGATTTTTGAAGTTTTCACTACAAACATATAGAGAAAACCCATGACCCCCCAAAGGGGCGGGGCCAATTTTGACCCCAAGGTCATAATTTGAACAATCTTTGTAAAGGTCCACTAGACGATGAATCATGCCAAATATCTAAGCTCTAGTCCAAGTAAGTTCAGAGGAGAAGATTTTTGAAGTTTTAACTATAAACATATAGAGAATACCCATGACCCCCCGGGGCGGGCCAATTTTGACCCCAGGGCCATAATTTGAACAAACTTTGTAGAGGTCCACTAGACGATGAATCAGGCCAAATATCTAAGCTCTAGTCCAAGTAAGTTCAGAGGAGAAGATTTTTGAAGTTTTAACTATAAACATATAGAGCATACCCATGACCCCCCGGGGCGGGCCAATTTTGACCCCAGGGCCATAATTTGAACAAACTTTGTAGAGGTCCACTAGACGATGAATCATGACAAATATCTAAGCTCTAGGCCAAGTAAGTTCAGAGGAGAAGATTTTTGAAGTTTTTTTGAGAAAACCCATGACCCCCCGGGGCGGGGCCAATTTTGACCCAAGGGCCATAATTTGAACAATCTTTGTAGAGGTCCACTAGACGATGAATCATGCCAAATATCTAAGCTCTAGTCCAAGTAAGTAAAAAGGGGAAGATTTTTGAAGTTTTCACAACAAACATATAGAGAAAACCCATGACCCCCCAAGGGGGCGGGGCCAATTTTGACCCCAAGGCCATAATTTGAACAATCTTTGTAAAGGTCCACTAGACGATGAATCATGCCAAATATCTAAGCTCTAGTCCAAGTAAGTTCAGAGAAGAAGATTTTTGAAGTTTTAACTATAAACATAAAGAGAATACCCATGACCCCCCGGGGCGGGCCAATTTTGACCCCAGGGCCATAATTTGAACAAACTTTGTAGAGGTCCACTAGACGATAAATCATGCCAAATATCTAAGCTCTAGGCCAAGTAAGTTCAGAGGAGAAGATTTTTGAAGTTTTAACTATAAACATATAGAGAATACCCTAACCCCCGCGGGGCGTGGCCAATTTTGACCCCAAGGCCATAATTTGAACAATCTTTGTAGAGGTCCACTAGACGATGAATCATGCCAAATATCTAAGCTCTAGTCCAAGTAAGTTCAGAGGAGAAGATTTTTGAAGTTTTTTTGAGAAAACCCATGACCCCCCGGGGCGGGGCCAATTTTGACCCAAGGGCCATAATTTGAACAATCTTTGTAGAGGTCCACTAGACGATGAATCATGCCAAATATCTAAGCTCTAGTCCAAGTAAGTAAAAAGGGGAAGATTTTTGAAGTTTTCACTACAAACATATAGAGAAAACCCATGACCCCCCAAGGGGGCGGGCCAATTTTGACCCCAAGGCCATAATTTGAACAAACTTTGTAGAGGTCCACTAGACGATGAATCATGCCAAATATCTAAGCTCTAGTCCAAGTAAGTTCAGAGGAGAAGATTTTTGAAGTTTTAACTATAAACATATAGAGCATACCCATGACCCCCCGGGGCGGGGCCAATTTTGACCCCAGGGCCATAATTTGAACAAACTTTGTAGAGGTCCACTAGACGATAAATCATGCCAAATATCTAAGCTCTAGGCCAAGTAAGTTCAGAGGAGAAGATTTTTGAAGTTTTAACTATAAACATATAGAGAATACCCTAACCCCCGCGGGGCGTGGCCAATTTTGACCCCAAGGCCATAATTTGAACAATCTTTGTAGAGGTCCACTAGACGATGAATCATGCCAAATATCTAAGCTCTAGTCCAAGTAAGTTAAGAGAAGATTTTTGAAGTTTTCACTACAAACATATAGAGAAAACCCATGACCCCCCAAGGGGGCGGGGCCAATTTTGACCCCAAGGTCATAATTTGAACAATCTTTGTAAAGGTCCACTAGACGATGAATCATGCCAAATATCTAAGCTCTAGTCCAAGTAAGTTCAGAGGAGAAGATTTTTGAAGTTTTAACTATAAACATATAGAGAATACCCATGACCCCCCGGGGCGGGCCAATTTTGACCCCAGGGCCATAATTTGAACAAACTTTGTAGAGGTCCACTAGACGATGAATCAGGCCAAATATCTAAGCTCTAGTCCAAGTAAGTTCAGAGGAGAAGATTTTTGAAGTTTTAACTATAAACATATAGAGCATACCCATGACCCCCCGGGGCGGGCCAATTTTGACCCCAGGGCCATAATTTGAACAAACTTTGTAGAGGTCCACTAGACGATGAATCATGACAAATATCTAAGCTCTAGGCCAAGTAAGTTCAGAGGAGAAGATTTTTGAAGTTTTTTTGAGAAAACCCATGACCCCCCGGGGCGGGGCCAATTTTGACCCAAGGGCCATAATTTGAACAATCTTTGTAGAGGTCCACTAGACGATGAATCATGCCAAATATCTAAGCTCTAGTCCAAGTAAGTAAAAAGGGGAAGATTTTTGAAGTTTTCACTACAAACATATAGAGAAAACCCATGACCCCCCAAGGGGGCGGGGCCAATTTTGACCCCAAGGCCATAATTTGAACAATCTTTGTAAAGGTCCACTAGACGATGAATCATGCCAAATATCTAAGCTCTAGTCCAAGTAAGTTCAGAGGAGAAGATTTTTGAAGTTTTAACTATAAACATATAGAGCATACCCATGACCCCCCGGGGCGGGGCCAATTTTGACCCCAGGGCCATAATTTGAACAAACTTTGTAGAGGTCCACTAGACGATAAATCATGCCAAATATCTAAGCTCTAGGCCAAGTAAGTTCAGAGGAGAAGATTTTTGAAGTTTTAACTATAAACATATAGAGAATACCCTAACCCCCGCGGGGCGTGGCCAATTTTGACCCAAAGGCCATAATTTGAACAATCTTTGTAGAGGTCCACTAGACGATGAATCATGCCAAATATCTAAGCTCTAGTCCAAGTAAGTTAAGAGAAGATTTTTGAAGTTTTAACTATAAACATATCAAGTATACCCATGACACCCGGGGCCGGGCCAATTTTGACCCCAAGGCCATAATTTGAACAATCTTTGTAGAGGTCCACTAGACGATGAATCACGCCAAATATCTAAGCTCTAGTCCAAGTAAGTTCAAAGGAGATGATTTTTGAAGTTTTCACTACAAACATATAGAGAAAACCCATGACCCCCCAAGGGGGCGGGGCCAATTTTGACCCCAAGGCCATAATTTGAACAATCTTTGTAGAGGTCCACTAGACGATGAATCATGCCAAATATCTAAGCTCTAGTCCAAGTAAGTTCAGAGGAGAAGATTTTTGAAGTTTTAACTATAAACATATAGAGCATACCCATGACCCCCCGGGGCGGGCCAATTTTGACCCCAGGGCCATAATTTGAACAAACTTTGTAGAGGTCCACTAGACGATGAATCATGCCAAATATCTAAGCTCTAGGCCAAGTAAGTTCAGAGGAGAAGATTTTTGAAGTTTTAACTATAAACATATAGAGCATACCCATGACCCCCGGGGCGGGCCAATTTTGACCACAGGGCCATAATTTGAACAGACTTTGTAGAGGTCCACTAGACGATGAATCATGACAAATATCTAAGCTCTAGGCCAAGTAAGTTCAGAGGAGAATATTTTTGAAGTTTTTTTGAGAAAACCCATGACCCACCGGGGCGGGGCCAATTTTGACCCCAAGGCCATAATTTGAACAATCTTTGTAGAGGTCCACTAGACGATGAATCATGCCAAATATCTAAGCTCTAGTCCAAGTAAGTAAAAAGGAGAAGATTTTTGAACTTTTCACTACAAACATATAGAGAAAACCCATGACCCCCCAAGGGGGCGGGGCCAATTTTGACCCCAAGGTCATAATTTGAACAATCTTTGTAAAGGTCCACTAGACGATGAATCATGCCAAATATCTAAGCTCTAGTCCAAGTAAGTTCAGAGGAGAAGATTTTTGAAGTTTTAACTATAAACATATAGAGCATACCCATGACCCCCCGGGGCGGGCCAATTTTGACCCCAGGGCCATAATTTGAACAAACTTTGTAGAGGTCAACTAGACGATGAATCAGGCCAAATATCTAAGCTCTAGTCCAAGTAAGTTCAGAGGAGAAGATTTTTGAAGTTTTAACTATAAACATATAGAGCATACCCATGACCCCCCGGGGATGGCTAATTTTGACCCCAGGGCCATAATTTGAACAATCTTTGTAGAGGTCCACTAGACGATGAATCATGCCAAATATCTAAGCTCTAGTCCAAGTAAGTAAAAAGGAGAAGATTTTTGAAGTTTTCACTACAAACATATAGAGAAAACCCATGACCCCCCAAGGGGGCGGGGCCAATTTTGACCCCAAAGCCATAATTTGAACAATCTTTGTAAAGGTCCACTAGACGATGAATCATGCCAAATATCTAAGCTCTAGTCCAAGTAAGTTCAGAGGAGAAGATTTTTGAAGTTTTAACTATAAACATATAGAGCATACCCATGACCCCCCGGGGCGGGCCAATTTTGACCCCAGGGCCATAATTTGAACAAACTTTGTAGAGGTCCACTAGACGATAAATCATGCCAAATATCTAAGCTCTAGTCCAAGTAAGTTCAGAGGAGAAGATTTTTGAAGTTTTAACTATAAACATATAGAGAATACCCTAACCCCCCGGGGCGGGGCCAATTTTGACCCCAAGGCCATAATTTGAACAATATTTGTAGAGGTCCACTAGACCATGAATCAAGCCAAATATCTAAGCTCTAAGCAACGTAAGTTCAGAGGAGACTTTTGATTTTTTTTAATATAAACATATAGAGAAAACCCATGACCACCCAGGGGCGGGGCCAATTTTGACCCCAGGGCCAAAATTTGAACAATCTTTGTAGAGGTCCACTAGACGATGAATCATGCCAAATATCAAAGCTCTAGTCCAAGTAAGTTAAGAGGAGAAGATTTCTGAAGTTTTAACTATAAACATATCAAGTATACCCATGACCCCCCGGGGCGGGGCCAATTTTGACCCCAAGGCCATAATTTGAACAATCTTTGTAGAGGTCCACTTGACGATGAATCATGCCAAATATCTAAGCTCTAGTCCACGTAAGTTCAAAGGAGAAGATTTTTGAAGTTTTCACTATAAACATATAGAGAATACCCTAACCCCCGGGGCGTGGCCAATTTTCACCCCAAGGCCATAATTTGAACAATCTTTGTAGAGGTCCACTACACGATGAATCATGCCAAATATCTAAGCTCTAGTCCAAGTAAGTTAAGAGGAGAAGATTTTTGAAGTTTTAACTATAAACATATCAAGTATACCCATGACCCCCAGGGGGGCGGGGCCAATTTTGACCCCAAGGCCATAATTTGAACAATCTTTGTAGAGGTCCACTAGACGATGAATCATGCCAAATATCTAAGCTCTAGTCCAAGTAAGTTCAAAGGAGAAGATTTTTGAAGTTTTCACTACAAACATATAGAGAAAACCCATGACCCCCCGGGGCGGGGCCAATTTTGACCCCAAGGCCATAATTTGAACAATCTTTGTAAAGGTCCACTAGACGATGAATCATGCCAAATATCTAAGCTCTAGTCCAAGTAAGTTCAGAGGAGAAGATTTTTGAAGTTTTAACTATAAACATATAGAGCATACCCATGACCCCCCGGGGCGGGGCCAATTTTGACCCCAGGGCCATAATTTGAACAAACTTTGTAGAGGTCCACTAGACGATGAATCATGACAAATATCTAAGCTCTAGGCCAAGTAAATTCAGAATAGAAGATTTTTTAAGTTTTTTTTTTGAGAAAACCCATGACCCCCCGGGGCGGGGCCAATTTTGACCCAAGGGCCATAATTTGAACAATCTTGGTAGAGGACCATTTGGTGATCCTACCTACCATATATCAACGGCCTAAGCCTTGTGGTTTGGGAGAAGAAGATTTTTAAAGTTTTTCCTTTCCATTGCCATGGCAACCAGAGTTCTGCTTGGATTTCAATTCTTTGAACAATTTTCAAAGGGGACCACCCAAGGAACATTCCTGTGAAGTTTGGATGAAATTGGCTAAGCGGTTTATGAGGAGATGTCGTTTAAAGTAAAAGTTTACGGACGGACGGACGGACGACAGACGGACGCCGGACAAATTGTGATCACAAAAGCTCACCTTGTCACTATGTGACAGGTGAGCTCAAAACATTTGAGTTTCAACAAACATGGTTGATCAATTACCGCCATATAGTTTTCAAAGTAAACTAGTTTTGGGATGGAAGGAACCGATGAACCCGATGAAACCCCCACCAGTAGGGGTTTCGATGGTTTCAAAAACTGGTTTTGGTTTTTCTTAAAAAAAACACGATATAACTGGTTTCGGTTATTTGGACACTGTAACAACAAATACACAGTTTGTGAAACCGAAATAAAACCAAAACCAGTTCATTACCAACAAAAATGCCCATTGTTATTTGTTTACAGAATTGTAAACATGGTCAAAATTTCTTCGCTTTAGTTTTAAAAAGAAGACAGTAGGTCAAAAAGGGTGGAACCAAATTTGAACCAAGGGGCGTAATTTGCACAATCTTGGTAGAGGACCACTATATGATGCTCATAACAAATTATTAAAGGTCTCGGCCTAGCAGTGTCAGACAAGAAGATTTTCGATAAGTCCACAGAAAACCTCATGGCATAGCGAGTTTTGACCCCAGAGGCATAATTTGATTTCCACAAGCAATTGTGTAAGACACAGGAACGACGGAAATCGCACCATCCAATATAATATATAACTACTATAAATTATGGGGATTTGATAAAAATACTTATGAAGAACCTACAGTAACATTGTCTCAATCTTAATCCAACACAGCATGACTTCCCATCTATGTGTGTGAGTTACAGTCTTGTTTGTATCAGGTGTATTCACTAACCATGTAAAAGATAAGATTGTACAATTACAATGGTCTACATGGAAAAGTCTGATCATTTAATTCAACACTGAGTAAATATGAAATTCTTCTAGAAAATAAAGAGATATTATATTTCCTAACATATAAACCTATGAAAAACAAGAGCTGTCACAGTATGTGACGAATGCCCCCGAATGTGACATTGACCTAGTTGATCTTGCCTTTACGTGTCAAATACATATGGCAAGTTATTTTAAATTGCCTCTAAACATAAAAATACCACCCATATTTGACAACCTACACTCTTATGTCATTATATTCAGCATTCCATTGTGAATAACCACAAAGTGTATATTTCACCTTAGAGGTAGGGACATGGGTCTTGCACACGACATGTCGTATTGGTATGTCGAACACATGTGGCAAGTTATTTTAAAATCTGTCAATACAAGAAAAAGTTACAGCCCAGACATGACAACCTATACTCTATGTCCTTATATGCAGCATTCCATTGTGAATAAACACCTAAGTGTGACCTTGACCTAAGAGGTAGGGAAACGGGTCTTGCACGCGACACGTTGTCTTGGTATGTCAAACGCATGTGGCAAGTTATTTTAAAATCTGTCCATACAAGAGAAAGTTACAGCCCGGACACCACAACCTATACTCTATGTCCTTATATATACAGCATTCCATTGTAAATAACACAAAAGTGTGACCTTAGAGGTAGGGACACGGGTCTTGCACGTGACACGTCGTCATGGTATGTGGAACACATGTGGCAAGTTATTTTAAAATATGTCTGTACAAGAGAAAGTTATGACGGGACATGACAACCTATACTCTATGTCCATATACGCAGCATTCCATTGTAAATAAACACCTAAGTGTGACCTTGACCTTAGAGGTAGGGACACGAGTCTTGCATGCGACACGTTGTCTTGGTATGTGGAACACATGTCGCAAGTTATTTTAAAATCTGTCCATACAAGGGAAAGTTACAGCCCGGACGGACGGACGGAACGGACATATAATTCCTTGTTACTAAAATAGGAAAACTAAAAATAGACAATGCACTGTTCAACAGAAAGGAGCAAGATTTGACCATAGAGCAACGTTTTAAGGGGTCACGATTGATCATTTACAACAACAACAGCAACAACAAAATGGCTGATTTCCTGTTTTGCTTTCAAAAACATCTCCTCTAAAACTACTAGTCCAAATTCAATGAAACTTTACAGGAAGCTTCCTTGGATAACCTTGTACAAAAATACAACAAAGGGTCGCGATTAATCAACAACAACAACAACAACAATCTGGTGTTAAAATCTTGACAGTTGTTTAAAGTTTACTCTTGAAGCAACTGTCAAGATTTTAACACCAGATTGTTGTTGTTGTTGTTGTTGATTAATCGCGACCCTTTGTTGTATTTTTGTACAAGGTTATCCAAGGAAGCTTCCTGTAAAGTTTCATTGAATTTGGACTAGTAGTTTTAGAGGAGATGTTTTTGAAAGCAAAACAGGAAATCAGCCATTTTGTTGTTGCTGTTGTTGTTGTAAATGATCAATCGTGACCCCTTATATTTTTGTAGAGGACCACCCAAGGAAGCTAACTGTAAAGTTTCATTGAATTTGTACTGGCAGATTTGGAGGAGATGTTTTTGAAAGCAAAACAGGAAATCAGCCATTTTGTTGCTGCTGTTGTTGTTGTAGTTGATCAATCGTGACCCCTTATATTTTTGTAGAAGACCACCCAAAGAAGCTAACTGTAAAGTTTCATTGAATTTGTACTGGTATTTTCAGAGGAGATGTTTTTTAAAGCGAAACAGGAAGTCGGCAATTTTGTTGTTTTTGTTGTTGTTGTCAATCGTGACCCCTTGTTGTATTTTTGTAGAGGGACACCCAAGGAAGCTTCCTGTGAAGTTTCATTGAATTTGGCCAGATAGTTTCAGAGGAGATGTTTTAAAGCAATTATTAACGCACTGTCACATAACAGAATAGAATGTGACGTAATACGTTATATTTAAGATATAATTAAGATTTAATTAAATGGATATGTGTCTACATACTGTATGTTTAGTAATGTAGGGCATATTTGATTGACATTTGAATATGAAAATGGTTGACAGCCGACCTGGTACAAATGTACAAAATGGTCATGTTAATTACAAAAACGTGTATTCCTGTGGTTGTAAAGCTGTCATATGTAGACAACAAATCAGTATAAAAGAGATGATTTGGGATGGGAAAACAGAGTTGGCTTAGGCCAGGCAAGCAACGCGGCCTTGGGTCCTTAATGGACGGCAGTTAGGATGTGGGATTACCTTAAATATCATGCTGTATTATATACTGATTATTATACTTAGAAAGAACGTTGAACAATAAAGACTTAGAACACTTGAACAGTTGTTGGTTGGTTACTGAACGAACTATCACGAAAGTTAAGTGAGCGTTGGCGTTACGTGACACGTAAAAGTTTGGCGCCTGCTGACCGAAGATATTCAAGAACAGGGTTGACGTGGAACACAACGGGGGAGTACTTATAACTATTGGATCACATTTGAAATGAGAAAGAAAAAGGTACATGATGACAACTGCGGTTCGAGTGACTATGGACATTGCAGCGCGACCAGGCCACGGGACAAAAGTTAGTGACGTTTTATTACTTTGTATTTCTTGCCTAGATATGACATGTGTTGCTATAATTTTGGGATATTTAACGGGGCAAAATTTTAAAGTTTTGGATAATAAATGCAATCAGAGCAAAGCTGTTCTTTTGAAAGAACCCCTAAGCAATCTAATTTCTGACTTAACAACGTTCCATATTATTTAGTACAATAAAACCATTTGATTTAAATAAGAATAAACTGAAGAATGAGTATTTAAGGTAACAAAGATAAAGATATTGAGAAATTCGATAAAAAAAAAGTAAAACAGGTGTGAAAAAAAACGTTGTTAAATGCAAACGAAGAATCATTTAAGTACATTATTGAATAACTATGAAAAAGAAAACTAAGTCATTTAAGGACATTAATTGAATAATTAACATGGAAAGAAATGTAATTAAAAGAACTTTGAGTAAACTTATTTAGCAGGTCTAACATTAATGAAAGTTGCATAAATACAAAAAAATAATGACTTATACTCAGGGTTTAGTGCAAACACTGAAGATAATACAAAATGAAATATTTTTTATGTCGAAGAAGGAGACAAATGGCAGGTTTCATTACTTCAGTTGTCATGAAACTGTAAATAATTGTCAAACACATCAGATAGGTAAATGAATGCAATGTTACCTGTAATTAACTTGACCTTAATGATATGAAATCATTAAAATTAAGTAAGTTTATAGTCTTGTAAATAATTGTAGTATTTTGTCAATATATCATTTTATATAATTTTGAGTAAATTGGTGATGGTTTTAAAGTCGTAAAAATCATATAAATACATCATTGTTTGGATCACAGTAAGGTCTGAGAGAGAAAGCGTGCAAAACGAAAAGTAATTTCTTAGATGTCATTATATCAGTGTATCGCCTGAATACGGCAAGTAATTTTCAATTTCGAAATCACTAATTAAATTGTTTGTTAGGTAGTAAGTAATCTAATTAAATTATTTAAGTTACTCACAGATTAGTTTGGTAAAACTAATGAATCAATTATAAAGTTGTAAGTTATCCGATGATAAGCATGATGGTAACATGTTAAGCTAGAGTTTAGCTTTCTTATAACTATGAAGATGTACAAAGTTGTACAAAGATAAACAAAGATAGTGGTCAAGAAAGACCAGGTTTCTTAAAAAGTGATTGGAGATGATACGTTCAAGATATTGAATTTCAACAAAATTGTTGGACTCCTGTGAAGTCACATTAGGGTGTGAGTTATTTAATAAATTAATTGAATCACTTATGTATTAGTTTTCTTAAAATAGTGGACTAATTATGAGATTAAAAGTTGTCAAATGATAAACATAACGGATCATCAATCTTGTTCTAAATATCTGTGTTAGTTATCAGCTGATAAGCATGCAGGACAGAACGAACTTAATGCACATGTTGAATGGGTGTTTTAGTGTGGTAAAGCTAACATATAAGCTTTGTAAACTATTGCATAAAAAAGGTTCTTAATAAAATAAAAGGTTGTTCATGAAAACAAAACGTTTCACAAAAAAAAAAAAACTAAGGTCAAACATTCATTAAATCAAACATACGAACACTTACGCGCAGATACAGTAATTAATTATAAATGGGGCCACTTTCAAAATATAAGCCTGCTTGAAAATATCAACATAAAATTTCATGGTAATAGCAACACCTATGTCAATGAAAGGTTTTTAGAAGTACAGGTAATATGTCACGTGATACGAACAGTCAATGTCAACATACTTCTTCAGCGGATATCGAGATAATATACCTAGTGGTGATATTGTGTTAAGTGGTCATCGGTGTTCATAAAGGATCGAACTATATTCTGGTATTGCGTATGTGATGTGCTAACCAATTGGTTACACTTCGGAATATCCAGAGGAGCTAAGCACACATTCTCGTATGACCTGTGCTCGGCTTGACGTCACATGATCAAGTCTTTAGGACCGTGATGATTCCTGTGTGATGGACAACACCAACTTGATATCGTTAGCATCTTCAATAACATGAACACTTGCACACATATATCTAAGTACACTTCAAGAATTAGCAGTCGTATAATGGCAGAACATTTCGAGTCGGTGGGTACATTCTACAATCAAACAACCCCTTGGCTATAAACTCTACATCTACAACAACAAGGCAGCAGCAACAACAACAACGATGATTCCATGTCTTCAGAATGATAACATGAAAAGCAGTGCTACATCAAACATTGACTAAATACCAAATTTGACAACAGTTCTGTCAGTGTTAATTACTTGTACTCAATCTGCAGTGTTATTTTCTAATTGTTAACTATGTTTATTAATAACCTGAGGGCTAATTACCAATTAGTCTATATTAAGTCAGACATTTTGACAAATAACGTGTCAGTTTACTTTCTATTGCTTACGAAAAGAAAATCTTGCATTAAAAAGGGACGGTATCTATACGTATCTATACAATTTGATATCATTGTTTGGGATTTAGGCACAGATTTTCTTTTGCGTATTTTTTGTCGAAAATACAACTTGATCATCATTGTTTGGGATTTAGGCACAGATTTTCTTTTGCGTATCTTTTTTTTGTCGGAATTACTTTTTTATTTTTTTATTATTATTTACCTGTTTGGGGTTGAGAAACATATTTACTTACGATTTTATTTATCTATTCAATTATAACCATTGTTTGGGGTTGACGCAAAGATTTTCTTAAAAATCTTGATAAAAAAAGGACGAATGTCACGTAACAGAATAGAATGTGACGTAATACGTTATATTTAAGATATAATTAAGATTTAATTAAATGGATATGTGTCTACATACTGTATGTTTAGTAATGTAGGGCATATTTGATTGACATTTGAATATGAAAATGGTTGACAGCCGACCTGGTACAAATGTACAAAATGGTCATGTTAATTACAAAAACGTGTATTCCTGTGGTTGTAAAGCTGTCATATGTAGACAACAAATCAGTATAAAAGAGATGATTTGGGATGGGAAAACAGAGTTGGCTTAGGCCAGGCAAGCAACGCGGCCTTGGGTCCTTAATGGACGGCAGTTAGGATGTGGGATTACCTTAAATGTCATGCTGTATTATATACTGATTATTATACTTAGAAAGAACGTTGAACAATAAAGACTTAGAACACTTGAACAGTTGTTGGTTGGTTACTGAACAAACTATCACGAAAGTTAAGTGAGCGTTGGCGTTACGTGACAGCACGGACTGGCGGATGGACGGACGCAGGACAAAGACCGATCACAATAGCTCATCTTGAGCACATCGTGCTCTGGTGAGCTAAAAACTGGAGTATAATTGTGGTCATGCAGACCTTATTTTTGAATGTCAATATATATTGTCTTGCTTGTTTTAATGAGCACCTTTCATGTGATTTCTTTCTCAAAAGTGTCTAAATGTAAGTTGAGGAACATATTCTCCATTAATTTTATTGAAAAATGGGACGTTCATTGTTGTGATTTAATCTGCATTTTTTACAAATACAAAAAAATATTATTTTTTTATGTTAAAAGATGATAAATAGAGTGTATTAACAACAATGCTATTTTTAAATGGTAGATTCCTATAACAAAAGGCCCACGAGGGTCTATGCTTTGCTGGTATTGCTTGTTTGGAAATTTTCTACCCAGATCAGGTACGTTACAAGCGACATACTGTTAACTTGGAACATTCCATGTAAGTAATAAAAACTTGAGACTCTATTATGTTCACAATTGTTTTCAAAAGGAACCATGATGAAGTCAATATCTAACTACTGTATAAGTTTAGCAAACATCCAGTAATAAATGGGGGCTCTATTGTGTTCACAAGCTCAACTGTAGCAATTTTGACAACTTCAAGGGCAATTATCCAGTCATGCACAGCCAGATCTGGCTTGTTTTCAAAAGAAACCCAGGTCTCATTAATATATAAACTAGCAAGTTTTGGAAGATCCAATAATGGAGGCTCTATATGTATAGGTTAGTGTTTATTTAGTAATTTCTTTGTAAATAGGTAACCTAAGGAAGCGGAGCGTAGCAAAGCGAAGCCACCGTGGTTTCTTATTCACGAAGAAATTACTTAATAAATTCTAACCGACTTAGTGTTAGCCCCTCCAAAATTGCATCAGCTTTAAAATGAATCCGTGCAGCTGTCAAAAAGATATATATGTCAATCACGGCAAGATAGTGTGACGTCATTTAAATCAAGCCATATACAAACATTAGGCGTGACTATATGCACACGAGCAGTTATAGCAATTTACTTATTCATCAAGAGTTTTCTTCAGCAATAAGTAACAATTCCTCACAAATAAGAAACTGAACATTATAAATCTAGCGCCCCTGATTGGCTGACAATGTAGGGCAAACACTAACTTCACAAGCTGTATAATAGCAATTTTGACAATTTCAAGTGCAATCATCCAGTCATGCATGGGCAGATCTAGCTGGTTTATAAAAGGAATAGAACTCTTATGTATGTCAAACTACTGTGAAAGTTTGATTGAGATACAATCAAAACTGGAGACTTAATAATGCTTACAAACAAACGTTTATTGACGCACGGCCAGTAGAGCTTAAAATAAACAATTTCAGTAGACCATTAGTATCTTCGACTTTTGTCGCATTAATATATGAGGGGTCTCATGAAATGCTTCAAGAAGGTAAATCAACTAATTCTACATCTTGAATTTCAGGACATGCAAGACCAAGGGAGCTCAATGGCCCTGATAACTCACATACTCAATGACCTACATAAAAAGACAGTGACAGGACATAAGTATTGGATAAGGGGACAAATTTCATAATTGATAATCAAATCAAAACGGACAATCCTAATTGATCACTTAATTGGAAATAACTAAGACTGTAATTTTGTCTGTGCTAAATATTGGTATAAACAAGAGCTGTCACAGAAACTATTCACTGCTTTTAACCAGAAAATCTAAATCAAATAATAAAGGAACATAATTTGCAGTATGCAAGATAATTATTATATAAAAAAGTTACAATGCAACATATCAAGGAGTTGATGATATGTCTGTGTTTACAGGCACCACCTTAACCAGAAGTTTTATGTTGAATAATAATTGGCCATAAGTTGTATTATATGTATGATAGAGTTATCTTATTTGATTGATTAAGTAGGTTGGATGGTTGGGATCATTTGCCTAAAATGTCAATTCAATACAAGAATTTCAAGAGATATTGACCTGGGCTTATATGCAAAACCTTAGGCCAAGCATTAAGCTCATGCTGACACAAGGGTGAGTAGTATAGTATAGGTCTTCTAACTCTTTCAATTGTCAAGCTAGTAAAAAGCTTTAACAAGAGGGCACAGATGACTCTATATTGCTCAGCTGATTGGACAAAGGTTTCTTAAGTTTTTTAAGTTACTGATTAAACAGCACCCTGGATGCCTCCAACTATCATACTTCCCAATTTATAAAATTATTAAAAAATGAAAAATGTGTATTGGTTTAAAAAGTACAAAGGGCAAAACTCTTACAATTTTTGAATTGGAGCTTCATAACATGATGCCAATGCGGCAGACATTTATTGATGATGCAATTCTGAAAGTCTAAGAATTAAGCTAGTGACCTAGATATTTAACCAAGAACAACCATATTTATACTTAATGTTACATAAAACAAGAGGGCCATGATGGTCCTAAATCACTCACCTGAGTAAAAGAGTTTAACCTTTGTAATCAATATAGCTTGATATTTGTTCTCAAAGAATATTGAAAAACATACTGGTCAAACATGTTCCCTAGATAATCACTCACAGGACTTGTCACTGTTGCCTGCACACTGACAGGACTTGTCACAGTTTCCTGCACACTGACAGGACTTGTCACAGTTTCCTGCACACTGACAGGACTTGTCACAGTTTCCTGCACACTGACAGGACTTGTCACAGTTTCCTGCACACTGACAGGACATGTCACTGTTTCCTGCACACTGACAGGACTTCGTTCAATTGCCTGCACACTGACAGGACTTTGTTCAATTGTATGCACACTGACAGGACTTTGTTCAATTGCCTGCACACTGACAAAACTATGTTAAATTGCTTGCACACTGAAAGAACTTTTAGTAAAGCTACACAAACAACAAACACCATCCAATAAAATCAATAAACTGCCTTAAGCTCTAAAAATCAAATATCAGATCACATTCAACACCTTCAACTAATATTATCACTTTTTCAATCTAGGACAACATCACCTTCCTTCAAATGTTAAAGATCAATTTTTTCTTTATATATAAGGCTTATTCACTCTCCACACAGAAGAAAAGATTGTAGCTTAGAATAATCTACATGAAGTTTACAGTAATCTATATGAAGTTCAATGGAAAAGTCTGATTATTTAATTTATCATTAAGTAAAACTGAAGTTTCTTCTAAAGAATAAAGTGTATAATAATTATTTGAATCTATGAACCAAAAAAAGAACAATAATTACGTCAGAAGTGACTATGTTGAAGACTTAATAAAATTTAAAATCTATTCCCTTGTTACTAAAAATAGAAAGTAGTGGAATCTCCAACAAAAAGGGAGACCATATAGCAAGACTTGCTGCCCTTGCTTCAAGAGTAAACTTTACATAACTATCAGATTTTAACAAAATGTATTTGTAATGAACTTGTTACCCACGGGGTCAGGCCAATTTTTCTACAGGGGCATACTTTGAATAAACCGGTAGATAACCAATAGACAATGTTACACACCAAATAGTTAAGCACTAGGCCTCATAGTTTTTCCCAAAAAAACTTTTGTAATTTTTCCTTTAGGTTGCCATGGCAACAAGAGTTCTGCATGGAATTCATTTCTTTGAACAATTTTGGAAAAACACCAACCAAGGATCACTCCTATGAAGTTTCATTAAAATTGTCCAAGCGGTTTAGCAGAAGATGATGATTATAACCAGTTGATGACGCCGAACGACAGATGATGGACGACAGACGACGGACGACAGACGCCAGACATAGACCGATCACAATAGTTCACCTTGAGCACTTTGTGCTTCGGTGAGCTAAAAAATGAAATTATGACATCAGAGAGTATGTCCTAACATTTGACCTAGTAACCTAGTTTTTTTACCTGAGGTGACCCATTTTCACAAATGATTAAGACAACACGCCGAAAAGTATTCTTAAAAACTTTCATAACATGTTGATAAAAACTGTTGACTCTATGAACGGGAATAAAAACTTTAACGCAGAATTGTTAAAGCTCTCCTGCCTCTTTAATTGCCTGCCCGCCATCCCTGGTTTTGCAATTCTATGATGTATAATTTTTTTACGAAAAATCCTGCTAAGAAAAAAATATATGTAATTATAAAAAAAAATTAAAAACATTTATCTATATATTTTTATTCTTTTCAAATTATGAGTTTAGTAGCTACACCCCTGGCGGCCATGTTAATTGTGAATCAACATTTCTGTGATTCGTTTGAAAATCAGGCCAGCGCATTCTAAGGTGAAGATTTTCAAAGTTTTCCATACAGATATATGGTTAAAAGTAGCCTGACCACTGGTGCCCATATCTTTTAACGAAACAATATTGGGTGAAGGAATTAGATATAGGGTAACCTTAGGTACATTTCTGTGAAATTATTTGGAAATGGGGCCAGCGGTTTCTGGACAGAAGAGTTTCAAAGATTTTCCTTTCGGTTGGCATGGCAAACAGAGTTCTGCATTAAACCACTTTTATTGAAGAAATCAAGAAGAACCACCCAAAGAACATTCCTTTGAAGTTTGGTTCAAATTGTCTGAGCAGTTTAGGAGGAAATGTTTTAAGGAAAATGTTGATGACAGACTTATTGACAGACTTGACAATCGGGGAACAACAGAAAACAGACAATCACCCTATCACAATTTTTTCTTATCAGCAAAATCTGGAACCCTTCCCAAAATATGGTATTTTTGCACTTACTTAATTCTGGACAGTGCTTAAAATATTTCATAATAAGTAATCACCCAACAAAATTAAAAATAAATTTATCTTTAAAACAAAATTCCATAAATACAAATTCATTGATCTAAATATTTTTGGCATAAAAAAGAAAGGCACTTTAATCTTACCAGAAGAATCAAGAATAATCTATTAATAAGTCACATCAACACTGCTAAATTCCAGTTGTTATATTTCAAAGTACAAAATATTGTTTGTTTAGTTATAAAGGAAATGCATGTTCGGCTGCACTTTCCAAAAAAACATGGTATACTCTTTTTCATCAATTAACTGCCATTAAGACCATTTCTCACACTCTTATTCAAAATCAATACATACACATGTATAACAGACATAAATATATATAGCCCGGAATTCACATTTTATAAAAGAAAAATCATGAAAATTATTGCAAGTAAAAGCAGCAATAAAGTTCAAGTCGGAGAACTACAATGCAAATTAATTTGGTTCCCGAAATCATACTATATATTCAAATTAAAAAACATACGCAAGAATAATGGTGGCCTAGTTAAATTTGAGGAAGGCCCTCAGCCAGGAAAAAATGGAGGTGGCTGGAAGACAGGCTCCAAAAGAGAAATATGAGGAAAAACGGGGTAGGAGGGAGCCATTAATAGGCTGATATTTTTGTATTCCAGAGATTAATTAATTGTTAAAACCAAAATTAATATTGTGTTTTATTATTTGTCCATGTTAAAAGTGAGTTTACAACGCATGATTATCAGTGATTTAAGACATCTGCATCAGAAAAATATTCGGGCTAGTGAATTTTCATTAGAGCTAGAAAATTTTTAGGATTTACTAGCCTAACTTGCTTATGATTTTAGATTTTAGTTTCTATGACTGTGCATAGACTGAAATGACAGCTGATTTATCATTGACATTTGATGCCTTTGAGGCAGTCTTAAGATTATGAACATTCAAAGTGTGAGAATAGTAGGTACAGTTTTTAATCATGTTCAGATGATGACTGATATATGCCGATAAACATGTATCAGGGAATAAGTAAATATGACGTAAATTTTAATGACCTATTTGAGTTGTGACCTTGACCTTTGACTCTATGAACTCAAAATCCAGGGTCATCTACTCAGGGGGTCCAACGCATTTTGTGTTTTCTGAATTTTAAGTGAAGGAATTGTGTGAAGCGGAATAAAATGGTGGTGTTTGAAGATATTTTGGTGTTTTGGGAGAATATTTTCACCTGGTAAGTAAGTGTTATCACTTTTCTCGCAATATAAATATGCCTACCCGGTTATTATTTATAACAAAATGCAACCTATGAGCCAATAAGCACTGTGTTATGCAGTAATTACCAATTACATATGTATACTCATTTCAATTCATTTATTTGCTCATTAAATTATTACTCTTTATCAATGTAAGAACTCTTGATGCAGCACAAACATCTTGCAATACAGAAAAAAATGAATGCAAACATTATCAGTCTGATACTATTTTACCACGAAAATATGTCTTAAAACAGTGGTAGTCTTTGTTATATAGCGTGTTGCCAAAAGAACCATTGTCAGACAACTGCTGGGGTTGGTGTGTGGGGGGAGGGGGAGGGTAAACCCTTCACACAATTCCCTCACTTAAAATCTGGCAAACACAAAACACATTGGACCCCCTGCTACTGGTCAACCCATACCTCAATGTCAAGTTTGAGAGCCAAGAGTGCAGGAATTGTCGAGACTGTTAATCAGACAGACTAGCTTTTTGCCTTCAAGGTCACTATGACCTGGACCTTTGACCCAATGACCCCTTAACCAAGAGGGCCATGTTTTAATGCATTTAAAGCTGCACTCTCACAGTTTTACCATTTTTACAACTTTTATTTTTGGTCTTGGAAAAAGCAAATTTTTGCCTAAATATCTGCAAACCAATGTTATAAGATTTCTTACAAAAAATCAGATCCTAGATTTTCATTTTTCCATTAGAAAATTAATGTTTTATGGCTTAAACTGTTACTAACGGTTTAAGAAAAATGCAAAAAACATCAATTTTTTAACTGAAATAAACAAAAATCTCCGATCTAATTTTTGTCAGCAGTGTTACATAACTAGTTTCCATGGTTTTCACAAAAAATGGCTCATTCGAAGACAAAAAATAAAAAAATGTCAAAACGTTTAATCTGTGAGAGTGCAGCTGTAAAGCTTGTTTTGTGCAAAATATCTTTGCACTTACATAGTAAATTCTGAATATAAGCCTTTATTATCTATTTCAAACATAAAATACTTCTCTAAATACAATTTCAATATCTTTCAAAACCCCACATTTTTTGCACAAACCCGTTTATGCACCAGTCAGTTGTAACCACCGCCCCCAAGGTCCGGGGGTATACCGGGGATAGCCGGGGAAATGGGCCGTGTTTTACCTTCCAGGTTTTGTCTTCACGCCAAAATAAAGCGGGAAATTGGCATTATCTAGGGTCTCTTGGGTGCGGGGTCATTTGGCGGGGGTTTTACCAGCAGATCGTCCCAGCAGGGCGGAGATTTTGCCCGGGCTTGTCAAAGTCCCCGCTTTTCCCAGGACCTGGGGGGCCGTGGTTACAAATGACTGGTGCATTAGACGTTAGGGGTTTGAAGAATCCGGTTTAACACATCTATTATTTTAGACTAGGTTCCGTCAATTTCTGCCATTAAAAAAGCTATTTATTAGCTCCTGATTTCGCCCTATCGTTTACGACAAAGACTGGTACGTATATAAGTCAAAATAATTTGGATATCATACCTGTTTAAAATCCAGTTAATTTTCATGTTATTGAACTATTCTGTTAATAATTATTTCTAAAATAAGAATATAATTCACATCACTCCTAAATAGATTGCAGTGTGGGCGACTACTCGTCTATTGCGTTACACAATCATAAAGAAATGATTGCATTTTTGGAAAACGATACAAGCGCATACTGATAACATAAATGCGCTGTCATCAGTTTACATACAGATATCGTAATCTGATAATTTTCTGAAATTTAAAAACGAAAGTAGAATTCATAAAAAAAAAAAACTATTATACAGTAATTATGTATAAATATAACTATTTTAAGGGTATACATTTGATAAGATGTAAAACTGAAACATCACTCACGTTCTTGGAGAATGATGTCTTGCTCAATAGTGATTATATTCTAAATTAGTTTTTACGGCGACGAATTTCACTGAAGTTCGTTTCTAAAACGAAAGTAGGAACGCATTCTAGCGTAAACGACGTCATAGGTTAACATAAACTATAAGTTTGAATTATTTACGCCTTCTCCCACGCAGTGATGTCCCCTATAAACTATCGGTCGGATATAAGTCGTCACATGAGTAGTATAATAATTGGTATTTCGCGGCCATTTTGTTTGGTGGTTTGGTGGTTTTGTCGGTGGTTTCATTGTTTGCGCATGCGCAAGTTTGAAATTGACTTTCGCGGCCATTTTGTTTGGTGGTGCGGTGGTTCTGTCGGTGGTTCCATTGTTTACGCATGCGCAAGTTTGAAATTGACTTTCGCGGCCATATTTAGCGATTTCGCGCGTTAGCGGTCATATTTGGCGATTTCCCGCTTTTAGCGGTTATGTTTAACCATTGTTTAAAATCCAAGACAAAGGGTCATTGTTAACAGTGAAAGACATTCAAATTTAATGAACGGTGATATGAACTTTTCACCTTGCAAAACCATACTCATTTTTCCGTTAACATAACATTAGCCAAGATGAGTTCCGTTATCACCATCAATACAATATTTTTATATATCAATTCAACTCCCAAAAGGAGCGATAGGGAGAACAATCTTAACATGTTAACAATAACATTTATCATAGAAATGGTCACGATTGTTATAATGATTGTACTTGATACCTTTTAAAAGGGGCTCATGATCATTTTACATAAAATATTGATAAAGGTTATATTGAGCTGACCTAACAGTTGAGAGGTTATGATAACAACTATTGTTTTCTACAATCATCAAATTTTTCAAAAGTTTTTTTTCAATCCCTTTTACAAGTAATAAACAAAATTTGATCTCACTAGTTAGGAAAATTACAACGTTTTTTTCCCTTTAATGATTTTATATGATTTCTTTGTTTCAAAGAATAACGATTCATACACGAATGTTTTGGAAGAAAGTTTAAGACAAAGGTTTCAAAATGTTCATTTTAAAACTTTGAAAAGACGTTTGTTGTCCTTGTTCATCAGCAGATACAGTTTTTTCATTACCACAAAGATTTATAATGTCTCTGTTCAAAAAAATAATAATGTTTTCCATTTTTACAAAGGAAAAAACCCATAGTTATCACTAGGTTATAGGGTAAAAGAAGGTAACTCGCGGTCATCTTTGACGAATCTGGCGGGTCCCATCACAGGCAGGTCCGCGGAATGTTGACGGGTGCATTGTTTGATTGAGAGTATTCATTTCAATGTAGTTTATGGTACGACACGAAGATAGCACTATCGTCTTTATCAGATCAGGGTTATGTATGCCAAAGGACAACGCTCCAAAGTTTCTAACAATGATTAACGCATCATTTGTTTAATAGTATTGCCTTTAATTGTTATCCCCTTATCACACGATGTACTAATTATAACCCTCTCTATCTTTTTAAGTGATCAAACTTCTGATTATTTAAGGTGAAAAAGCACATGTCATTGACGCATTGTAATACCATTAAAGTGAAAAGTCGGTTAAATGATGTGTTGAAAGTCCAAAAGACGGGACTGTCACTATTATCGTTATCATACATTTAGTTTATCATCCAGGCTAACTAAATCTAGTACAATGAGGTGATCTATCACAGAAGGTCACTAATTAAACCGTTGTCCAACGCTCGATTTATTACACACTCCTTTGTGTGAGAAGATAATGATAATTTTCCTCTTTAAAAATCTCTTTTTGAGATCAATATTAGTCATTACTGTGTTGTTTTAATCTTTGGTTAGAATCAGAAAGCCCCATGCGATATTTTGTTTTGTATGTTATTAAACTAGTTTGTAATTAATCATTGTTATTGTATATAGTTTAATTAACTGTCACCAAGCAATCCTGTACATATTGATATTAAACAGATTTATAACATCATCTTTTTCACAGGTTTGATTTCATGAAACTTTTGCAGTATTATATACTTTATATTAAATGTTTACTTGTAATCATGATTGGTTGATCCAATAATTTACAAAGAGGTACCTTAATAACCTTCGTATTACTAGTACTTGATTTTGTACCCTGGTTTTGACAGATTTATGACGAATGATATATTGGCTAAAGAGGAGAAAGGGGGAAATGACTTTCCTTCAGCAGGTGTTCAAATTGTTCCATGTAATATTTGCTTCTTGAGAAAAACATTTAACAACTATGTTATTGTAATGTGAGTACCTATAGTCTTGTGCATTCAACGAACATTGAAAATTGTACTTATGCCCGTTCTAGAAAAAAAAGCAATTATTCACTTGCAAATGATTTTATCCGCGATGGCATTAATGACAAATTCTAGTCCCTGAAATAGGTATAGCAAGACATACTCTAATTTAAAACATACAGCAGATATTTGATATGAAAGCTATACTTTCAGCAATTACAAGTCAAACTCATCTAATTTAACAACATTGTTATACATTTTAGCAAGTGTGGTGATAAAATTCAGTATTGCTACTGTACATTAGGTGGATAGGACAATTGGATCCTGTCAGATGTACGCTCCAGACAGACAAGGAGGTGGAGGACGAACTGATCACACATTAATATACATCATTAAACTTATAAATTTAGCATGTGTCTTTTAATTGGATGTGCGTTTGAAATTGACTCTCGCGGCCATCTTTGGCGGTTTCCCGCGTTAGCGGCCATATTTAACCATTGTTTGAAATCCAAGACAAAGGGTCATTGTTTAACTGGGTCTCCATTGATTAACAGTATTCATTTCAATAGAAGGGATATAAACAATAGCATTGTCACACTAACCACATCAGTGTATTGTATGTCAAAGGACAACTCATCCAACGTTTCTAACATAGGGTCATCGACCTAGGATCTATTTAATGGTATTGTTTTCCCTCATCAGACGATGGACTTATCATAACCTCCACCATCTTTATATGTGATCAAACGGATTCTTTTATATGTAAGATCACAGGTCATTGACAAACAAAAGTTCATCAGAACCCAGCCATCGCGTGATCGAAAGTGATTTCAAGAAATTGAATGACTAAAACCTGACCGTTTAGTGTCAATTCGTACAACAACACCATATCTAATAGCCACTCAATTACTCTCCGACGTACCCATTGTAATAACTTAAAAGTGAAGACAGTTAAATGAGCTGCTGATGGCTCAAAAGACGAGATTGTCGTTATCATATATCTAGTTTATCATTCAGGGTGACTAAAGCTCTTCCACTGTGGTGAGCTATCACAATAAATCACTTATTAAACCATTGTCAAATGCCAGCGCTCGATTCACTGGACTCTGTTTATCATTATGAACACCTCCGTTGAACCTTACAATGACATGAAAGTTTTTCAAACAACTTACTAAATAATCTTTTATTTTGACCACCAAAAGTAGGTTTTGAAGATATAACAGTTTTGTCCTCTCTTAGCTTCTTTTGAGTTTCACTATTTTTATTAAATCGGTAAAGGATTCACACAATTTCTTTATCAAATAACCTCATACCTTAAAGGTATGATGTATCGTTTACATTTCATTAAATCAACCCTACAGAAATGTTAAAATGTGTTCGATCTTATTGTAATGAAAACGTGAATGTTTTTTATTATTTATTTTTGTGTATAACTATTTCATTCCATTAATACAATATTTTAAAATTTAACAAGACCAAATTGAGATTTATAAGTTGAGGACATGTCTGACAAGCTATTTTATACCATTCCGGTATGTTGTATCAATAAATAAAATATCAGACAAGATTTTAATATTTATTTTCTTATAAATACAATACAATGCAAATACAAATAAAGTTGATTATAATTGAATTCAAACAATTTGTTTAACAAAGATCATACATTTTTATTTATTTTTTTTTTATTTTTTTAGGTTACATTTCAACAGTAGAGCAGTAGATAACATCACATGAAATTACATGAAATTAGATGTAATTTGGTATAAAACATAGAAATTATATCTCTTGTATCTTATAATGTCCATAAGCATATGATTTAATTCCATCTTCTAATAAAAATCTTTTGTCATCAAAACTAGATAATCCTACTTTGCTGATTGTTTCCAGATAAATTTTATGGTTATGACTTAATGAATGCATTGTTGAGTGCATTTGAGAATTATTAAATAATACATGTTTATAATCATTAAGAGTCAATGATTTTTTAACAACCGCTTTTGATATCCCTTTTGCTCTTTTCTCGTCTATATCATCACACTTAAATGCATACATTTTCGATCGCAAACGCAATATTCACTAATACATTTCTCATTTGTTTCACTTTTCATTTTTCCCATTACTTTTTTGTTGAAGTCACTATATAAAAAATGATCTTTAGGGAAATCTGAAGTGTCAAACAAATGTGAATAGGCCAACATATCTTGGAAAATGTCCGGTGTTGTACATGATACTAAAAATGAATCTGTGTCCGTTAATTCTAGCTCAACGTTGCTACCATACACATTTTTCAAATGATTATAATAAAAATCGTACATGGTATATTTTGACAAATCAAGGATACTCATTCCAACAAAAATTGGTTTATTTAATTTAATTTTTTTGCGACTTAATTCAACACCAACATGGTCTTCAGAAAAAATCCGGTGCATCTTATAAGTGGGTTTGGATGACACCTTCTGTAGTCGTTTTTCTGTATGAACAAGTTCTACGGACCGATGCTTCCGAAGATTTTCCATGGTTTTTCCTGAAAGTAAACAAAATTTTTGGTTAGTAACTTTTCATCATGTTAATCTTTACTCTGAACTGCTCAATATATGTTTTTATGATGGTATCCGTCGTTATCTTAGATACCTGTGTTTTGGATGAGGGATATGAAAATGGGACCGAAAAATACACTTTTTACTTGCCGGTAGTTAGTTTTGGTCAGTTTTACTTTAGGTTCCTAATTGTACATGAGCACTTGTAAGCGTCTGATTGAAGATGAATGAAATACCAAAAAGTGAAACTACGCCTGACAATTATTGAACAGTTGTTCTTGTAGATAAGTATTAGTGGTATGGAAGTGACAATAAATAAATTGTATAAATTACATACGGGCAGATCATACAAAAATGATAACAATGTTATAAATTAACACGAACCCCCCAAAAAAAACAACAACAACAACCTTACCGAAGACCGAGTTGTTCATGAGTTTGAAGAAGTTCTTCTCGTAAGCAGTCTTGGCTTGTTGTCGCATTTTGGTGTTGAACTCAACGTAGGGTTTCATGAAAGCCTCTTGTTGGAACTCTAATACTTTATGTATTTTTTCAATTTTAGACCGAGTTGGAGATACAGTTGCAGGTTGCGATAGTGAAGTACATAATTCTGTTTGTTTTCTAAAGTGGTGAGTAATTTTTCCACCTTTGCTCTGGGTTGAAGTTCCTCACTGTTGTGTAAATGTTTCAACACATGTTGAGCATAAGGAGATAATTTTTCATTGGGTGTGAATTTACGTTCCGGAGCTAATGGGTAGTCGTTATGACTGTCATGTAAATGTTTTGGATATTCTAGATCTACTTCTAGAATATACCCCTTAGATCCATCCTCTGGTATTTTTTCAGGTTCAAAAGTATCAATTTCTTCCTTCTGTAAAAACTTAAAGAATGTTACTAACTCGGAAACTCAATAGTAAATGAACTAGTTTGTCAAATGTTTTGGTGGGAAAATATTCCACCAAAATGTGAATTTGGCGGTAAAAAAGTTCGCCAAACATTTGAATTTTAAACATTTGAATTTCAAATACTATAGGGAATCCATTTCAATTTGTTAATTATCTTTGTTTTTCCCCTTTTGTTTTGTTTTGACTTTATTTCTTTGAGATTCTCATTTTTTTTCTTATTTTTTTTAGGTTTTTCAAAAAACTTGTTTAAACGTTTCACGACTAGTCTTTTCTGTAAATTTCCGTCATTTTGAATTGATTTTTTCTGTATCTTCCCGCCATTTTGAGTCAACCTTTTCTGTGAATTCTTACCATTTTGTTGTAATACCATGTTATTGTTTTTAGAAGGTTGACTGTTTTGTAAACTTCCATCACATTTAGAGAGTAAGTATTCACACTTTGATTTAGGAATTAACACTAATTCTTGAGCCATGATTCACTGGGTTTAATTAACGCTAAAAACTGTTTGAAATATTTTAACAGAATGGCTTTCCTCCTTTTTTGAGAGAGTCTTTTGGATATTACTTTACGTATGACATGTCTATATCGTTTCAAGTTCTTTTTATCCTTTTCTGGAATGACAAGATTTCCCCTGATAGCATTGTAAATCACCTCTATAAGTGCAGCCAATTGAGATTTTGTTAAGTTTTTTATCAACATTTTTTGTTGTTTTTCATTGGTGTTGATCATAAATTTTAAAAAATGTCTCTCCTTCTGTAGTTTATCTTCCATTTTTCTCCTTTTCAGGTAGAAATACAATGGGGGTTTGATGTGGAAAGATGTCTGTACGAAGTTTATATAACGGGTTAGAATGTGGACTTACATCCACCAGAAGGTAACTATATTTCTTGTTTGTGGCTTTTCTATAGGCATCCATAAAATAATGCGTTTCACCGGGAAACATTTGTTTGGCTAATGCTTGAATTTGTAATTTATCTCTCTGATTGTTAAACAACACAAAATAATGACTGTTTAGACTAATAGTTCGAAAATATTTTCCTCCTGTAAATAAATTTTGCACTACGAAAAAGACTGAAAAATTATGGTGATGACTATAAATGGTGAATAAGTTGACAATATCTACACTTTGTGAAGCTTTTTGTGCTAAATCATCAATCACTAATATTTTGAAGTCAGTTTCCATAGTCCACATGTCCATATCGTCTTTAGTTGGTAAACCTTCAAAAAATTCAATATTTTCCACATGTTCTTTCATATCATCAAATAAGGATTGATAGGTAGAATAACAATATATAATCTTTTTCGGAATCATGGTAAACATAGAGTTTGCATTTTTAAACAACTCAAATAGAAAGGTTGACTTTCCACTTCCACTTGTTCCTGCCACAATACAAGTGGCAGGGCATTCAAATTTAATTAATGCATCCAACATGATCTACACTTGTTGATAACAGAGAACACAATAAATAGAATACAAACAAAAACCATTTAAATACACTACTTTATTAGTGATCTACATGTTTGGTTTTTGAAACAACCATTTTGCGAACAATATGGAAACATATTTCTAACGAAGTTATATACAAGTAAATCATTACAGTCATAATCATTGAAAAAACTATGTACAATGTCATAAAAAGATACACCATTTGTTCGTTGTAGTAAGAAAAACAAACAATACATCCCACAAACATCACTGTAATTACTTTGTAGCTGTCTCGAATTTGTGATAACAGTTGAAAAATAAGAAGCATATTTCAGAAAATAAGTGTTAAAATAGTCAATTGGTTTCCCATAACTGTCAAAATATTCGATAGTGGTTGAATTTGGGAAGTAAAATGTACACCAATGTCTTCCTTCCATGAAATGATTGTCTGTATTGGCAATAAAACCACATGAAAATACCAAGTCGTTTGGTAGTTGATCAGCCGCAAACACCCCCAAAATTGTTTTTTGCAACATTGGATCACAGTCTATACAACACTGAAGCTGTGATGTATTCATTCTGTTATTATGTCTCTCTGAGCGTTAATTTGAAAAAATCCAGGAGAACTATTATACACAATACAGCTTGTTGCGGTAGATAAAGCCGTTCCAAATTGAACCTCTAATCGCACATTTCCTGTTTTTATTAGAGATAGAAATGCTTCATCAGAAAACTTTGGCTCTAATTGAAATGTAAAAATACAGGATGTGCGTGCAAAGTCTTCTCTGTTTATATCAAGTCCAGCATCTTTATTCCACATTCCATTTGTTAGAAACATATTTGCGTATACTCTCATAAAACTTTCTCCATTTAAATTATTAAAATTTGTTTTTAGTGGATTACCCCACACTGGAACCCCATCAGCATAAAGGCAAATACTCCTAATGTCACAGTTTAGGAAATGAAATGGATTTGATTTATAATCTCCCGAAATTGCTGCTGATCTGACAAAGGCTACGACAATTGTATTTGGTTTTTGTCCTTGAAATAAGTTATCCCACGTAAACACCGTACTACCTGCAGCAATGGTTTGTAACCGACATTCAAGTCTATCAAATGGATACTTTGCTGTGTTGATCTTTAACATCTCAGAGTGAGCAACAATGAGAGCTGGATTGACTCTAACTTTTTTTACTAAAAGATAACTATCTGTAATGTTTACTTTATAGCTTGGGGATGTCTCGCCAGAACTTAGACAGAATGCTGGAGAACTACGATACAACTTCACATTAACATCCACTTGGTTTAACAGGTACCGTTTAATAGTAAATAAACTGTGATATATAGGCCCTTGCAACTCTAAAGTTTTTGATTTTGTTATATATTTTGCCCGTAAAAACAATCCATTGTTTGCTCCACTAGGATCACAGTCTTCTGGGTGATCATTGTCATCTTTTATGAATAGTTGAGAAGACAATTGAGAAAATGAAGCATCTTTTCCATTACATAGTAAAGTATTAAACATGGCTATATATGGATTGTAATTAGATGATATAACCGCCTTGTTTTGTAGAGTCACTTCTATAATTGAAAATAATGCCTGCAAGAACAAATTCACAGGTCCCACCTTCTCACCCGATTTTAAGTTAGATCCATCTGGATTAGTTACTTTTAGTTTCACACATAACTGTGTATCTTTCAGATCGAGATAGTCCATCGAATTCTGACCACTGATTTGAAACTCAATGGGAGTATCATCCGACACTTGGGATATTGGACGAATCTCTTGATAATGGACATCATTCACCGCAACTTGTGTAGGAGGTAAGTCAAATAGTAGTAATTCATTCGGAACACCTTCAGAAAATCCGTCTTTTGTGAAATAAGACATTTTATGAACCAAATATATCCCACGTTGTTATAGATTTCTTCGAATTATTTCTCGCTTTCTTATCAATTTTCCATTTATTGTCCACTTTTTTGCTTGCTTTTACACCTTTTCTTGATTTTTGATTGTTTTTTACAGGTTTATTTTCAGTTTGTTTATTTTTTCTTGTAGACTTCTGTCCTTTTTTCGGTTTAGTTTGTTTACTCCTGTTTCTGAACTGTTTTTTTCTCGCGCTGTTTACACGATGTGTTACTTCTGAAGGTTTGGATAATTTATGAACAAGAGTTGACATTTCTGAAGTATTTAAACCATCTCGTTTCAGCTCACATTTCGCCTGGTTTACTGTCTGTTCCGATGGGGAAACTGTGCTGATTGTCATACCATTACTTCCCATCTTCGACTTGTGTGGAATGGCAAATCCCCTCCCAACTTGAGGTTTGTTATTTTTGAAATAGTCTATCCACATTTGTGGGTTCGGTACATACAACTTAGATTGATTCATATTTGGGGTAAAATGGATATCGCTTAAAATGAAGTGTGAGATGCACTGGTGAACTTACGAATGAAGCATACTCGTTTTCCACAGTTTTTATACTGAAATCAATCTCTTGGAATTCTGATCGGTTTAAGGGTAAATAAAAAGGAGATTCTAACACATAATTCCAACCATTTTCTTCGTTTTTCTCTATTCTTCTCAATAAGGGACGTTCACCTCCGTCAACAACGCTTTCTTTGCAAACGTTTGAGTAAATAAATAAGGTATTATCTACAGTTTTTCTTCTTGCTTTAGGATCAGTTTTTATACTTATTTCACACAAAGCAACCTTCCAGTAACCATTAAAAGATAGAGGTAATTTTAACTGCACTTTGAAGTTATAGGGTTTGTTCTCGGTGAAGATGTGATTACTTTCACTGTCTCTCACAAACACATATCGTTCCATTATTATTGTTCTTGAACTTGATCTGCATCAATCCAGCTATCAAATGATTTTGGAAATCCTTCCCATCGAACAAAATACTCTAATTTCCCTTTGACTTTTCTCTTTTTTAAAACTTTATCAACATACCAAAGACTGTCTGCATCTTTATCAACAGGAATTATTTCATTTTGATTCACATAACCTGATATTGGTTCTTTATTCAAGTCTATGATCTTATATAATGGAAAACCTTGTTTGAAAATCTTGCTCTTTATTTTAAAAACTTCTGTAGTATATTGTTGTTGATAAGCTCTTCTAAAGGGATGTTTCGTGTAACTTAATCTAACCAAATCACCAATTTTATATTTAAAGCGAGGAGGCGTTTTGGGGATTTTTTTAGGTTTTAGATACATTTTACTCCAAAGTTGTGTCTCGTTTTTCTTTGTAACATCACTTGGTGCTAATCCATCCAAACTCCGATGAGGGGAATTATTGTAACTATTTACAATATCTTGAAGGTGATCTATATATCTATAATTTCGCTGATATCTTAACATTCTAAATATCATACCACGAAGGGTACGAATGACTCGCTCTGCATAGTTTGCTTTAGCGGTGCTTTGTGTATTAAACAAGTAAACTCTCTTCTTTTGCATAAACGCTTTTAATTCACGATTGATAAATTCAGAACCTCGGTCCGTTCTTAACTTTTTAAAGTTATGAACACTAAGAATATCCTTGATTGCTAACAATACCGTGTTAGATTTTTTATTAACTAAGGGTCGAACGGATAGAAAACGTGAAAATATATCTATAACAATGAGTAGGTATTTAACTCCATCATTGTATTTAGCAATGTTATCAACTGCCATTAAATCCATATCACCCTGATCGTTCATACCCGCCACTTCAACACGTGGTCTTTTATATGTATGTCTCGCCTGACGTTGAATGGCATACGAATCTTGATTGTTGAGCCATTTCTGTATGAAATAAGTAGTAAATACTCTTGGATAGTTTTGGTTTAATATCCTGTGTAACTTTTTTGCACCCAAAAAGCTGCCTGCGTTTTTAGAATCGAAATAATATTGTGATAGGATATGTTCCTTCTGCGTTTTATCCATGATTAAACATGATCATCGTTGTTAGTAGTTTATATTATGGGACACATGGGTTGTTAATTAAACTAAAGCAAGGAAATGAAAACATGTATAGATATAAATACATTTATTTGAAACTAAACATGTATAAAATAAGTCAGCATATGATCATACAAGCATATACATACAATGACATACATGTACATAAAGTGAATTAAATATTTATTTGAAACATGCAAAAAAGGAAATTCGTGAAGTAATAAATATAACAAATCATTTTACGCCACACAATGCCAGAGTTCTTAATTTCTCATGAATTCTTTTTTTGAAGAAAAATGCAGTAAAACACATACAACATTGCATAATATGTCCATTTTGTTGTGTTGTATATATTCTTTTGCTCAACGTGATGGACGAAACAGTCGATCTTCAATGCGATTGATTGTCAACACCATTCTTTTCATTTTTTCACACCACCGCTCGGTTTTCATTATCTGCAGATAGTCATTGCTCTCTAGCAAATGTTTGTGTAAATCAATCATTTCAGAGGAAATGTTTGAAATGCGCACAATTTCTTCCCAACTTTGTAGTATATTTTTTTCATTAACTGCGTTTAGCATGTCACTAAAGTAACGTTCTATTTTATACTCATCATCATCAGGGTCTGTATCCATGATACAATCGTGATCTTTTTGAGATGGGAGATCCATCTGGCAACCATAGCAAAGTTGTTTAGTCACCATACCCATAACCTCACACAGTGCCTTCGCATATACAAAGTCAAAGTATGAATTCATTAGCGCGACACTTGTAGAAACTGGAGTATAAATCTCTGTAGTGTCCATAACATTCGTTTTGGAGTCACAATGTTCATTTTCATAAATATCTTGAGATAGTTCACTGCAATCCATGTTAAGTTTTTCTGCTGCGATATGATCACACCAAATGTCGATGAAACACTGAATGTTTGTGCTGTGTTGTATGTCTTTTATAGTTACATATGGTAACGGAAAAATTCAAATTTGAATTTTCAGATCATCCGGGGATATCGCCATATTGAAAACCCGCCAGAGGTTCGGTCCACGTCCATGGTGCTCGGGATGAGTCATTGGAGGACGAAGATCGGGTGTCCTTATGCTGCCATGAAATGTCGTTTTTATGATGTCCAATTATGTTCAAAAATAAACAACTTGGAGAATGTGTTTTATGTTCTAACAACGACTCGTCTCCTTTCTGCCACTGATGTAATCGCAAACCGCAAGAAAAACACTCTACTGTGTCATTTCTGCCAGTATAATAAAATCCTGCTGAAGATAATTGGAACTTGTTTGGTTCTATTTGAGGTGGCCACATGTCGAACGTTTTAAGTCTGTCTTGAAAGAATAGCATGCTTGGAGAACTATATTCAAACTCTAATAGTTTTGAAGTTGTCATTTCGACTGTCCGTGTAAGAATGAAGCCAATAACTGAACACTTTCCTTCATATCACAGAGAGTTTCAAAAATATCAAATGGTAATTGAAAACTTTGGTGACCCTTTTTAAATATTATTTTAATGCGTCGCTGTCTCTCTTTTACAACTATGACAAATTTGTCACCAAGTGTGCATGTAATTTCCCTTCTTATTGGTGACCAAGAGACATTTTCAAAACCAAAACCTCTCAAATATGTCTGCAACTCGTTAGAAAAACGTATCTGAGCTTGAGCCATTTTTTGTATTTTTTAAACACTTTAGACAACTGTTAAAGCACAGACTTACAATATCCAATTTGTTCGGTTTGTTATATACCACTATTGACAATCAAAAAAAAAAAATGTCTTGGACGTTGATTATTCACGTACTATGGACTCGTCTTTAAGTCCTGTATATGCGGTTAAAAAAGGGAATGAATTTACATCTATCCGGATATTCTTCAATCTCTTGATGGCTATTGTACTGATCAACTATGGTTTGAAAATTGTTAGTTTGTCTTAAAAGAAATACCATTTTCTGATGACTCTCCTTAACCCACAAATATATACAACGAGCTTCACTATCGTTCCAGGGTAACATATTACCATTCTCATCCCAAAAGGAATCAAACATTCTCCTGTTTGAGTCATATGGTGTCAAATTATAACTCATATTAGCCGGTAAAACAATGGCTGCCAACTTCAATCGCAAAAAGATTAATACTGATAATCAATGGAGACCCAGTTAAACAATGACCCTTTGTCTTGGATTTTAAACAATGGTTAAACATAACCGCTAAAAGCGGAAAATCGCCAAATATGACCGCTAACGCGCGAAATCGATACCATTGTCTTCCCGCTCAATGTTGGTTGAGTTAAACTAACTTTGAAAATTGTCCGCCAAAACATATACGTACGCATGCGTAGACAATGGAACCACCGACAGAACCACCGCACCACCAAACAAAATGGCCGCGAAAGTCAATTTCAAACTTGCGCATGCGCAAACAATGGAACCACCGACAGAACCACCGCACCACCAAACAAAATGGCCGCGAAATACCAATTATTATACTACTCACATGGATCTGGGTGAAAAGAGTTTATGAAGACCTCACAGTTTTATAACGCAATTTCGGAAGAAACCGTCATACGCATTGTCACTTTTCTGGGGAGCCTCTCTATTACCGATGCCCACGAGACTATATATATAGACTATATATATATAACGGAAGTTCATAAACCGTAAGTAGTAACTCTTACCTGCGTTGTATTAACCACCCCCATCCACAGTTATCTGAGGAAAGGTGAGTAACTTGGAACCTCTATGAAACTCTTTGGTTGAGTATCAAATTATGTTTTATATGTCTTGACAAATCATAACGAGATCAGTAGAGTGCATTATTAAAGAAAACAATATGCAATATGATCGAGTCTAAAATTATCAGAAATTGTAATAATTATATTTTAAGCGTTGAAACTCCGTCATATTTTAATTTATGACGCACAGTTAACGAGGACCAAGTTGGACTCAGCGTAATAAGTGTTTCTTCAAAAATATCATCAGAAAAACTAAGCTCGCAGACTTAATTGATATTGTCATATGGAGTCTCGTATTACAGTTTCGGGTTATTGGACTAGATCAAAAAGCATGTTCAGTTTAGTAGTGGAATGCATCTTAGTTATGATTTATGTGTCACGAGTAAATACAAAATATGATTTAAATCGTTTTCCAAGAGTACAATGAACACCCCGAATAGCTTACCGATTCTCAAACTGCTGTGCTCCCAACCTGGCTTATCATCACATGAGTCGCAACACTTGGGATTCTGGATCTAGAAAGTCTCTGCATCAAGACGAGCGGCACGCCTTTATATATCTGTTCCAGCCAGAGCAAATTTCTTCACCGTGAAGCCTTTATATGAGGATTCCAGATGGTGGCTGCACATTCGTGTCCCATGGATTTTTCCCCCAAAATATACGGACATATTTTTACACCATAATAATGAGTTCCAGTAGCATGATGTAAATAGCTGCCCGTACTCTTGTAGAACAATCCTCCAGGTTCCTTCTAACGAAGCCCACTTTTATGCTGCCTTTGAAGGTGACCCCATCGATATGCTTGGCCCTTAAGGGATTTTAAGAATTGGTTCCGCCGAAGTCAGATTTGCTTTGTTTTACAGAAAATCGGTTATGGCCATGTGGTCTCTTTAGTCCGAAAGATTGTTCTTTTTTTCCACACAGAGACCCTAATGTTATATAAGGATTGTTTGTAAACTTCGAAGATAAGGGTCACATATTTTGGAACATATAAAACATACATATTGTGTATACATGACAATATCGCATTCTTGTGAACGTTGCTAAGGGAAACTAAGGGTTTGAACACGGAGCACTTTGTTCAATATGTTTTAGGTCATAAAATACTATAATCAGAGTTTGCAGAATACAACATTAACATGAAACATAACTCGACATAAACATGATGTTTATTCCAAATATTTATAATTACCCCTTACACCCGATCGTTTTTACATTTAATCGGAACCTGCATATGTTTTCTCCGAACAAGGTATACATTCCATCCAATTCTGGCTTAAAAAGAAAGGTGTCTGGCCTTGAAACTGTATGATTTAACATAGATGATAATACATGAGCAAAAAAGAGAAAACAATAGAAAAAGGAGGTATAACTTACTAGAAAAATATCTTTATAGTTTCACAATATATAAGGATGAAGAAAACACAAAAGATTAAGCATTAGAACAATATCTTAATTTGATTTCAATCTTTGAAATTAATTGCTTTTTTTACTTCATAATGTGTTAAAGGGGAGCGAGACAAATCGGCCCCTTACCAAATCGGCCTACTTAATTTAATTGACTGGAAACGTTTCGGCCCCTTTCTGATTTTCAACAGAGACATTATCGGCCCTTTATTTTTTTTTAATATGAAATAAAAAATATATAATTTGTAAAATTTCATTGCAATTGAAGTTGTAAATGAGATCTATAAATGCACAAATAGACAAATATTAATGAAATACATTGATAAGATTGATAAAAAAAAATCATTCAAGTCTAAATTTAAACCCTTATTTTTAATATAAAATGTTAAAAAATGTAAGAATGTATTTTGTGACTGTTAAATATAAATTGATCAATAAAGACTTCAAAGAAAATTTGTCTATGAACAATACATTCTTTGCCAGGCAAACCGTTGGTGTTGT
Source organism: Mya arenaria (assembly GCF_026914265.1). Classification (NCBI taxonomy): domain Eukaryota; kingdom Metazoa; phylum Mollusca; class Bivalvia; order Myida; family Myidae; genus Mya; species Mya arenaria. Next base: position 14,443,222 of record NC_069127.1, on the reverse strand, counting down.
GGATGTGAAGACATTCAAAGACGTGTGAATGAATAAGTGTCTTTAATTTGTTAATGTTCTTTACAGTTGATTAAAGAAGATTTGAGTAATATAAACAACGTCTCAATTCAAGCATGTGTATTAAATAGTTTCTAAAGACAGGTACCATTTTTTTAAACGTTTTGCTGTGCTACTCTTTATTTATCCTGTATTGAAAGATTTATATTAGCAGGCGCAGGCACCGGGTTCTTTTGCGGGTTTTATTTGACCAAGATAAATAATAATAACTTATAGTAAATGATTAAATCTGATGTAGCTTAGTTGAAGTAAAGTTTAATTAAGGAATGAATTGCGGGGTTGATGTCATTATCGGGGTATGAACGCAATTGGGTTGGTCAATCATCAGCATCACAAATATGTGCAAAGCATATTCTTTGAGTTCTACATCAAATGGGCACTAAAGTTAAACCAATACACCAGCTCACCATCTAAAGCTTATTATAATTTATATATTTGGTCAATAGAGCACACACTACATATATTGCACACATGCACACGCACACTTGCATTCACGCACAAGCGCACTTAAGACAAGATTTGAAACTACATGTACACTACTGGGCACACACCATTTAACTATATTTTTGATATGATCAGTGTGCATTAGCATGTGGAATAGGAAATCGTCGCAAACCATGCTTTGGTCCGATTAGCGTAATAACAACATGTAAAGCTGTAATATTCACATACATGATAAATAAATGGCACTATTCGGAACACAATACTATTAAAAATAAAGGAATGTTATTATACTTTTGGAACTCAAGGAAGCGAATTGTTAATAATATATATATATATATCTAAAGAGATTTACACACAAAAAGGCTACTATTAAATATACTTTAAAAAATACTACTAAGCAAACTTCATAGCTATGGATTTCTGTTTTTTGCTGAAAAAGGAACGAAAATACACCGACATCTTAATAACACAAGCAATAACTAAATCTTTCCAATAAGCAACAATATTAAATGATACAAAAACAATAACTGAAACCATTAAACACGCGAAATAAAGGACCATGTACTAATAGACTAAAATAGTCCAAAGAAATACAAAAACCCCACAAAACATGTAAGTTTGAACTATCAATTTATGCAACTATCATATTGTTAAACTTTATTATGGCATGTACATTATACATTATACATAACTTGCTCACATCATGTATACAAAAACAATAAATGTGTAACATTTCGCAAAGTTTATTCCACTAACTGTGGTTGTCATTTAATCACAAGCGTCATATAAGGCACAAACAAGTTTGTCTTTGACCTATAATGTTCCATCTGCACCTCGATTACACTACCTTTTTCAGTGTCGCCTTCGTCCCATTTTCTTTTGAAGCGTCGTATATCCCATAATCCATGTACACACGCTATGTTTGAAGTGTATTTCCTGTGGGAATTCCACCAAAACTGCCGTGTCTAGGCATGGAGTTTCCATTAATTCTACATAGGTTAGAAGCTGTTCACCAAGCCTGAAAAACAAAGATGATGTTAAAAATAGCAATTAATAGTTAATAGACAATTGATAATGAAAAAAGAAATTATTAGCTCACAATTTATGCCTTTGTGAAAATCTCTGACAAAACATTCAAATAATACATGAAGTTTGAACATACTTTTTAATCTTTATTATCGTAATTATTTAGAAGCGCAAATTTAACATGTCATCCATCAGTTGCAATCAAAATAATGACTGTAGGTGTATTTATACAATTCTTTATGATTAAGTACGCTGAAAGGAAATTTTATTTTCATGAAAATGTAGTAATAATCGAACAACGGTTAAATATAAAACGGACTGCAATAACAAACCTGTTCTCAGTCGTGTCAATGTAATCCTCATCACTGGCATTTTCTCGTCTGGCAATCCGTATGAGCAAGAATTCGTGCAATATTTCTAAAATGCCAGAAAGCTTATCAACACTTAGAGTCTTCATGTAGCCACTGAGTGATTTCTTTAGCTCTTCGGACAGCTCTTCATGGTACTGCTCCAGCAAAGACTCAAACACTTCCTTAAAGATAACACGATGGTTCTCATTTTACCAAAGTGTATATGCAAAGTAAGCTTCAGTCGTAAAACCATCATTTTTAATATAAGTTTCATATGTAACACTAGGTTTTTTTTATAAAGTCTCAAATAATGGCTGCACAACAAAGCATGGTCAGGGAAACCACCATGTAACAATTGGTATATTACTAAGCCTTAGGACACATCCTTGGCAACCGAACAAACACAGACAAATTTAAATAAATTGTTCCAACAATATTTAAAGTAGACGAGGGTCTGTATGAGTACGAATAATTCATGTCCAAAGCTGGATCAAGGGGCCAACATGTTTTTTTTTCAAATTGTTTCCAATGCCATTATTGCTAGGGTATTAATTTCAAGGTAATACCTACCGTTTTTGATGCAAATGTCCGAGCAAAAATCAATCTTATCAACTATACACTAGTCTTAAGTTTAAAGCTCGCGATCCCGAATTAAGAATTAATCCTGAACTTTAGAGCCCCAAGTACTAGTCATTATAAAAGTTAACCTGTTTTGACGTGTGGTGTTCGACCATAAGCTTTGATTTCAAGTATGACAGCATTAACCACAGGGACTTGGCATGCTGGAACTCACACGACTGTCGAGCCTGGACATATAAAAATAGCGGTTATGATAATATCAAAATTGGCTGAAAAATATAAAACATGTCCCAAAACCTTTGTATATACGGACGCGCATTTAAAGTGAACCGTAACTCTTTCCTTTGTTTCGCAACAACAGTTATTTCAGGATAAGTGAGCCTTGATGAAACTTTTGGCATCAGCCTTGAATCATAGTTAACATATCTTGACAATTAATAAATAAATTGCATTCTCTGGATACACATGCAATCAGTCGATCGAGTCTAAAATGATCCGAAATTGTAATATGTCTAAAATGTTGATGGAGAAGATAGACAAAGAAAAAAGTAGTCTGGCTGAAATGTATTATTTTTTAAATAAAATATCATATAGTGTTTAAGATGTAATTGATATTATTCTCAAAAAAAGTTCAAATACCCTCAAAGGAAGCCGTTGAAAAGTAAACAAAAACTATGCAAACTCTCAATCACTATGTGCATTAACATAGTGCTTCGAAATATGGATCAAGCGGAGTTTCATCACATTACACATATCACACTTTTGGGTAACATTGGATTAACAATATAACATGTTTATTGAATAAGAATGCATTTAAATTATGAGTTATACTAGTATTTAGCAGGGGTCACTGAAACTGTGGTTAACAAATCAAAAACTATCATAAAGGCCCTAATAGGGTCTCCGGTCCCCAGCCTGAAAATCGTCTCTCTCCGGTTCCAAGGCTGAATGCATCCTATCCGGTATTCATCCTGAAACAACAATACGCCCAATATATGCGTCACAAAACCTGAGATTATTCGTCGGTACTCCTTAGGTGAGCGTGACTGACTAAGAGGTAATTGGAATCGGCTGATATAATAGAAACTACGGTTACGGTTTATAGGAAGTACGTTTTTGTTTTTAACGTCAGGGCGAGTCCAATACAACCATTATGTCATGTACATAATTCAGTCACGTTAACTAAGAATCTAAATACAATTTTATGCCCTTGTCTATTACTGTAAATAACAAAATGGAATAGGTTCCAAAAATTCTCTGATGAATCTGTTTTGTCTTAATTATTACTTTGCAAGAGTAAATTCCCTATTATGGTTTCACGAAATGTATGTATTGTTTTATCGTAATCGGATAATCATCGACGGATACCCACGAATGAACCTATTCCGTTACTCTCTAGATACTAGCAATTATTGGCCTAAGTGCCGCATTCCTCAGTAACCAAGCCTGAGTACCTTTTGATCCAGTATCCAGCCTGTTTGACGGCTTTCTCCGGTATCAAGCCTGAATATTGCTTCTCCGGTACCAAGCCTTAATGTTGCCTTTCTCCGGAATCAAGTTGAATGAACACCTCTGTCTGTACCCAAGCTTGAAAATTGCCTTTTACGGTATATAACCTGACTACCGCCTCTCTCAGGAGCCCATGCTAATTGCCGTCTCCGATACCCAGCCTGAAAATCACCTCTCTCTGGTACCAAGTCTAAATGCTGCCACTCCGGTACCCAACCTCAATGCCGCCTTTCAGCATTACCAAGCTTTAATAACGCCACTCCGTTGCCAACCCTGAATGCCGCCGCTCTCCTGTTACCAGCCTGAATGCCGCCCATCTCCTGTACCAAGCCTGAATGTCGCCTGCCTCATGCACCCAGCCTTAATACCGCCTTTCTCCGGAACCCAGTCTGAATATCGTCTTTATCCGGTACTAAGTCTTTGAATACTGTCCCTCTAGGGTGCCCAGCCTTAATGCGTCCTCTCCGGTACCCGCCCTGAATGCCTATTATTATTATTATTATTATTATTATTATTATTATTGTAAGTATTTTTATTATTTTCATTATTATTATTATTATCATTATTATTATTATTACTATTATTATTATCATTTAATTTATTTTATTGTTACAGTATTGTTACATTATTATTATTATTTTTTTTTTTTTAATGTTATTATAATTATTTTTTATTATTTCGTGTTATTACTATTATTATTATATTGCATGTGAAACATGTTTGATTATCTCCGAAGGATTCTGTGCTTCAAGAAAAATACGAAAATGATCATAAAATAGATAATACACTTATCCATGGATGCGTTGTGTTTAAAAATACTATTTAATTTAGTATATACAGTACATGTATAGTACAGTATGAGGATATACATCAAAGGCCGTTGTTTTCTTTTATATATTAATTTATTCCATGGATAAACTATGATTCAATCATTAATATATATGATCTTTTGTAACCTGTCCTTTCACTTTTTAGTTTATACTAACTTATTTTAGCTTGATTTTGACGAAAGCTTATTATAAAATCAAGCTCGAGTCTATTGTTAAGATGCCATGCGAATGGGATTGAACTTCTCTCCTGGTGAGATGCGGTCACTATCCGGGCCTTTTTCTGTCCGTTTACGGATGCTGATTTTGGCTTTGTATCAAAACAAGAATTGCAAAGAGATCTTACAAGATCTGCCCTCTTTTAACCAATGGGTGAACAATTGCTGGTTTAGTAGAGTATTATTGTTTTCAATGTCAACGCCCAATATAAAACGCTGCCCTATTAGTCTACCCTGGATATTGCATACAAGCATAATTTCATTAACTCTAATTGCTTGTACCCTCCTTTCAAAATTTACAAAAAAAATGTACTGTTTGAACTCGTCGGGGGTCATTCATGCGAAAATAAACGTCACTTCATTTGCACTGAAAAATGATAAAGATGTTAACTATATATATATAATATATATCCCTCTATTCGCCTGGTATTATATCCATCATCAATGTACGCGTTTCATTGTTCCTATGGTCCTAATGAAATGACCTGATTTTTTGTTTCTCATTCAAAATTTTATTATCAAAAAATCAAAATATACTATATTTTCGATGTTGTTGTGTTCGTGGTGTGTGATGTTATTCTATATGTATAAATGTGATTCAGCATAAGATACTAGTTGCCAATTTTGCAATGACAAAGGACCAAAAAAAACATTTGTTATAGATAAATCAGTTTTGCCCTACATGTACATGATCCATAAAAAACACGATTTAAATGCTTACCAATAATGCCAATATAAATATACAGTAGTTCGAGTGATACCAGTAAGCTGCTATATTCACACGCACGCTAAAACAAGGTAATACTTTTTTACTTAACTGCTGCAAGCGCTCTAGCTCCGTGCTCTTACAACGTCAATCGGGAAAGCAGAGCTTTCTTTGAAACATCGTTAAAGAAAAGGTAGGTAGGCAGAACTTTTTTTTCCTTTTTCTTTAAGAACCGAGATTCTGTACCAAACCGCCCTTTATCAGGGAATATGGCTTTGTAGAAAGTCAAATATTAAATGGTCAAATTATAACGTGTTCACTCAAAAATAAACAGTTTTTAAGGTCGAGAGGAATAAATAGGGTCGGTCGGGTAAGTGGAAACAAACTTGTTTACACTTATCGTCTTAATTGTGAATGTATTATTAACAAAGTTAATGTAATTAAAAAAAAACTGATATAGTTTAAAAGTATATATTGTCTTTTTATATCAATATGATAGATAATCAGTTCCCATATACATAAGTGAAATAGTGAGTTGCCAATGGTTTACAGTCCTTTATACCAGAGGGTTGCGCGTTCCATAACATTGCAGCTGCTGACTGAAAGCTCCTGGCACCATATATTACTGTTCGTTTTTTTGCACCCTTTTGGGGTGGCGCGTATATTTCTATCATGTTCACTTTGGTGCTTGGTCATTGAGTGATTTATAAGTATGTGTAAGAATCTTGTTCTCTATCCTGCACTGTACTTGGAAGACAAAAGGAGTCTACGTAACACGGGAGTAATGTGGTCATACCTAGATGTTATGGAAATGATTTGAGCTGCCGTATACTACACGATTGAAATTTAGGGTATTCCATATAAAAGATATAAAGCAATGGTTAAACGATCAGGACACCTACACGCTTCAGAAACCGAAATAGAAGGAGGAAAATCAAAGCTACGATTCTTACGCGGAGTATTGGCTTAGTTTGTTTGGTTCACTGCAAAATTTCAGTACAATAGATGGGATAACTAGATAGTTGAAGTTTTGACCTTGAAGTTTTGAGTAGACGCGCTTCGTTTTAACAAGAAAACCCCTTGCGTTTAATTTGCTCACCTTGTGATAAATAGAGTAACGATGAAAGGGATTCCACATACTGACAGAAACCATTCTGTTTGTATTTTTAAACAATGTCTTATTGACGAATATCTACAACAATGGCAAGGAAATTTTCAATGAAAATTGTGTTTTAACTATCATCTATATATAATTATGTTTGATTTAATTTTGGCGACCTACACAAAATGGAGCGAGCGCATAGCGAATGTGTATAGAGAACTTAAAACTTTATTATAATTTAAATAGGGGTACATTTAGATAAGACGAACAAATGTATTGTATGCATCAGCTTTGGCGTGAAGTTGGCTTGATAGTACCTTCTAATAAATATGAGATTGAATTTTCTTTTCTAATGATGCTTACATTTGTTCCAGGAACTTCAAAGTATTCTGCGCTTTCGATGAGTTCCTGGAATGAAGTATTCAGGTTGAAATAGTTTGCGTGTTGGCGATATATGGATCACCTTACACTTATCAGGATCGAATGCCAAATATCAGTCATGTTCCTGGCCAGATTAGTAGGGAAGGAAATCACCAGCAAAGTTCATCTTAATGGATATATCGTTTAAGTACATCGGGAAGAGCAGGGGCCCCGGTACATTGCTAACATAAGACTTGTGGATGAAAGTAATGCAGTCATAACAGGCAAAAGGATGAATGAAATAATTCAATACCATATAAGTGTTAATTGTCCATTGTCAAAATGTATGTGAAAAACTACAGAAACGAGCTCAGTAGCCAAAAGTAAAAACATAAATGTATATGTCAAACACAACATAACGACCGAGAGGCTAGCTCTAAAGAAATGAATGCATGTTTATCTCGGTGAATTTGATGCATTGGGTAAAATACTAGGTCACTGGATGAAAATGTAGAAAAAAACTACACCAAATACCTTTGACTGCATATTTAAACGACTCTTTCTCAGAATGATTGCTTTACATGTAGTGTATAAAATAATCACTACAGAAAGATATATACGCTGGAATGATGACTCGGAAAGACATCTAGGTCAACTCTTAAGACCGTTATTTTCGCTTCATTTTGAGTGGCCATGCTTAATATCGCTTTAGCCGTTCATGTGACATACACCACATCTCCTGGTTTGTTAGATTTCACTGTCGTTCTTTAAATATTGCCGGGAAAATGGCATTTACCCGATGAAAGCTCACCCCACACCATACCTGGATACCACTGAACTAGTTCGCAGTATACAGGCAAATGACAAGATAAGGTGCATTAATTGTGAGTGTTTCAATTAAAACCCACCGTCCGACAACGTTTCGTCATCTAATTTTATATGTGTACTGTACACGTCAAAACAGAAAACAAACATGAAATGCGTCTGGTTAATAGTTTATTCACAAATGAAACAAGCATTCCGCATTCACGAACTTTTTAAGTCTCAAACCAAAAAAAACACACTCACACATACATATAAGCATTCAAAAACATACATGCATATAAGCAACATACAAAATACAAAACACTCACACATACATATAAGCATTCAAAAAACATACATGCATATAAGCAACATACAAAATACAAAACACTCACACATACATATAAGCATTCAAAAAACATACATGCATATAAGCAACATACAAAATACAAAACACTCACACATACATATAAGCATTCAAAAAACATACATGCATATAAGCAACATACAAAATACAAGTCTCAGTTAAGAAAACATAATATAACTAAATCAATCTTATCTTATATAGTACCAAGATCACAAACAGAATATATTTGCTGACTTTCACGTACATGAGTGGTATTTGTTTACACTTACAGAATGGTAAACGAACCTACTCATGGTTAAGGCATCATTCTATATAATTATCAAAGATTAAAAATAAATGGTATGCAGATTCAGTGTGTGTGTACCACGTGATTAATTGCGTCATTAAGCGACATAGACTGCCCTTTGTTTCATTTAAAATAGTGAAGAAAAAGAACAGTTTCTTTATTTTACGACTTCATTCAAAGCAAATTAAATCCTTCCGATAGCATTCGTGACGTCAATTATCACGTTGTATACGCATACTGAGATATATCACTAGATTAAGTTCATGTGATTTCTTAATCTGTCAAACAAATCCAAGTCCAAACAGGACTTTTTATAATCAACATAATAATGAATGAATATCATTTTAAACTAGTACAAGTAGATGTTATCAAAGGGCCTCCGTCCAATTCAAAACATTGGGTACTCCCTTGGTACGTAAATATGTAATTTAATCATACAATATGCAATAATACATTAAATAAACCTTAAAAAATTATGCAATAAATGTCCACACATCTTATATAGAGTAACATATAATACTTAACACATTGTAACTTATCATATTGTAATATATGAATACAACAGACATTATTGACAAGAGTGTATAAGTGAACCGTAACAAATTAATATACACACATATTATATATACAGTAATCTACACTTACAGAGGGTTTACAGACGACATTGTCCATTTTAAAAAGTAAGAATAAATAACACAAAGTGCGCAAATCGTCCAAGTTACAGTCTCATTTTTGCCAACAAGCTTACTACCATTCATACTATTTATAATAGGAGAAGCATGTTTGCATGCTGTTCTTCTACATAGTTAAAGAAACAAAACACTATTTAACAAGACTAAGGTAACAATATTGCATAAAACATCACGGATACACATATAACCAAGATTAATATTATGTACATAAATGAATAGAACATGCATATTCAGACTTAAAAAACATCAACACTAGTACTGTTTAAATACATTAATCATAAAAAACAATACACTAAATACAACTTTCATCTATAGAATAATGTTTTTGTAGTCATACTAACACAATGACAACAATAAGAACATTGTCACAAATAATCGCATACTACTTAGATCAGGAAAATCATACAAAATAAGCAGTAACAAAATTACACCAAAACAATTTCACAGTAGCACACACATATAGACATATGGTCATTAAGATGAAGCTCATCGTCATAAGCTTACCATGATCCTTGAAATAAGGTCATTGGTCAATAGCAGGCACATGTGCATATATTGTGCACATGCATACTTAAAACACGGTTTGAGAATGCATGTACATAACAAAGCACAAACCATTAAACTGTGTTTTGATATGATCAGTGTGGAAACTTAAATAAGAAATAAGGATTCTTGGAAAAACTATGCTTTGGTCCAATGAGAGTTATAACATGTTAAGCTGTATTATTCACATACATAATGAATAAATGGGACTATTTGGAACAAAAATATTCCAGTAGTAATGAACACCATACTATTAATAAATAAATTAAGGAATGTACATGTATATACAGTACAATATCATTATGGGTTTTGTAACTGAAAAAAATAAACAGAATTGTAAACATACATGTTCAACTTGCATGCATACTATGTATCTATGGATTTACGCAAAAAATGCTATAAAATAAACCTCAAATAAATACTCCAAAGCACACATAACATTCAAAGCTTTAAATTCTGGCTTTTGCTGAGGACAGAAACGAAAATACATCTCAATAACACAAGAAGTAGTTGAATCCTTCAAATCAGTAACAATATTCAATGACAAATAAACAACAATTGATATCATAACACATATGAAACAACCATCATGCACTAACAGACTAAAGCAGTTTTAAAATGCAAAACAACACAAAACGGATTGAAGGTTAAATATATATCATTTTTTTAACAGTCTTAAAATTATTCATTCTGTAAAACAGTATTATGACATGTACATTAAGAACAACTATCTCGATATCTAGTATCCAAAAAACCGTGAACGTTTGTACCTCTAACAGAGGGTTTCATTTATAAGAGTCATATAAGGCACAGACAAGTTTGTCTTTGACCTAAAATGTTCCATATACAACTCTTTTTCAGTGTCGCCTTCGTCCCATTTTCTTTCGAAGCGTCGTATATCCCATAATCCATGTACACACGCTATGTTTGAAGTGTATTTCCTGTGGGAATTCCAACAAAACTGCCGTGTCTAGGCATTGAGTTTCCATTAATTCTACAAAGGCTAGAAGCTCTTCACCAAGCCTGAAAAACAGATATGATGCTAAAAATTAGCAATTATATATTGAAAAGAGAAAACGATTAGATCACAATATATGTTTTATGGAAATACCTGACAAAACATTTAACTAATCCATGGAGCTTGAACATACTATACATAATCTTAATTATCGTAATTATAAAGAAGAGCAATTTAACATGTCTTCCATAAGTTGCAATCAAACCGAACAACCGTTAAATATAAGGGAAATCAGTAACAAACCTGTTCTCCGTATTGTCAATATAATCCTCATCACTGGTGTTTTCTCGTCTGGCAATTCGCAGGAGCATAAATTCGTGCAATATTTCTAGAATGCCAGAAAGCTTATCAATACTCAGAGTTTTCATGTAGCCACCGAATGATTTCTGCAGCTCGTCGGACAGCTCGTCATGGTACGGCTCCAGCAGAGTCTCAAACACTTCCTGAAGGTTAAAATGTTCGTTCTCATTTTACTTACGTGAAATGCACGTAAGCGGACTAAGCTACAGTCGTTAACCATTTTTCAGTTAATAATTAAGCTTCATAATTAACTCTAGGTTTGTATGCAGTCTCATATAATGACAAAAATAGCTAAACACACCATCTGCAAAACACAGGATGGTCACAGAAAACACCATGTAACAATTGGTCTAATATCTAATCTTTCGACGCTTCCGTTGGCAACCGCATAAACACAGACCAAATTTATGCAAGTTGTTTTAAGTTTTTTAAGAACTAAAGGGGTTCTAGCAATATTGAAAAAAGCTGGGGGTATAAGTACGAGAGACTTATGCATAAAACAGGGTTAAGGGGCCCCTTTGAATTTGTTTCCAATATCATTTATATGAGTTTCTTCTTTACGTCATACAGTTTTAATGCCAATGTCCGAGCACAAGTCACTCTTTACATCTGTACACTAAGTCTGAAGTTAAGAGCTCGCGATCCAGATTTCATGATTAATCCTGAACAATAGAACCCCAAGTACTAAACATTGTGAAAGTGTACCTGTTTTGACGTGAAATGTTCGACCATAAACTTGGACTTCAAGTATGACAACAGTAACCACAGAGACTTGGCATGCTGGAAATCACACGACTGTCGAGCCTGGAAATATACAAATAGTTGTCATAAATGACTGAAACAATTTACCATTTGGAACTGTTATGTTATTCTTCTACTAGTTAAATACATTTTTCAATAAAAGTGCACCAAAAATATCCTTTCTTGATCAACCAAACTAAATTCTACTTGTAAAGCCTCTTGAAACAAGAGCTGTCACAGAGACAGCGCGCTCGACTATTCCGCCGCTTTTCAGTGTAAGGATTGAAAAGTTTTGGCGAAACATGAATTGATCACTGTTAGATTAGATTTCAATGCAATACATTGTGCTTAGTGAAAATAACTGCGTACGGATATGCGATAATTCGTGGTTGTCATGGATATTGGCACAGTGATTCAGAGTGTGTTAATGGTCTGATCGGCCTTAAAATAGTTCTAAGAAGAGTGAAGCATTATTTCTTGAAATGTGCGCGAAAACTGTTTTCTAGTGACATTTTAAGCGAGAAATAATAAACAAGCGTTCTAAATATTGCCAGAAGACAAGGTTTCCATGATGCGCTACAGACGACAGTCTTCAACAAGGGAGGTAATTACAATGTGGTGACGACTAAAAGAAGTTCCATACGGGCATTTTATCTTCGCCCGTGGGAAAGATAAGAATTTCTAGCATGGTTAAATTAATGGATCTACTTATCTGAGGTGGGAGAAAAAGTTATCTTACTTAATTAAAGAAGAAGGTTAAATGGTTGGGAGCATGTGTGTAAAGTTTCAATGCAATACATGATGTATTTGCTGAGATATTGACTTAAAAGTGGTAACAAGCAAAACCTTAAACAGAATTTCAATGACTAAAGAAGGGGCCATTATTTGAATATAATGCAAACTAGAGTTATATTAAATGCAATTTAGAGTTATCTTACATGGTTAGTTAAGTAGGTTGGATGGTTGAGTACCATTGTATAAAGTCTTAGTACAATACCTCAAGTAGTTGTTGAGAGATTAACATATGTGTGCTTACACGCAAAACCTTAACCAGAATAACTTAGTTGAATAATAAAGGGCAATTATTTACATTAAATGCAAACTAGAGTTATCTTACTTGGTTAATTAAGTAGGTTGGATTGTTGAGTGCCACTGTATCAAGTCTCAATGCAATACCTCAAGTAGTTGCTGAGATATTGACCTATGTGTGCTTGCACGCAAAGCCTTAACCATATTTTTTAAGTTGAATAATAAAGAGCGATTATTTGCATTAAATGCAAACAGGAGTTATCTAACTTGGTTAATTAAGTAGGTTGGATGGTTGAGTAGCATTGTATCAAGTCTCAAATGTAAAACCTCAAGAAGTTGCTGAGATATTAACCTATGAGAAGTATAGCTCTCCATATTCTTCGAATAGTCGAGTTAAAAATTGCCACATCCCGTTCTATGTAAAATTCATACTTGAACAAAGTCAACAAACATTTTAGTGATTTACAAGTACATCTCTCGCGAGCTAATGTTTTTTTTTATATGAACATGTACAGGTACATGTATTTTTCAGTCTTATGTTAAGTTTCTAATACTTATTGTCATGCATGATATGTGTTTTTTGTTCGCTTCACACAAAACAGGTCGTGGGTTTGATACCCATCGGGATAATGTTCGCAACGCTTCACAAAAATGACACCAGTTTCTATCCTGAAATCGAACATTAGCATGGCTCATATCAGACTTTAGGGACTTATTCACATTTTAAAAGGTCAGCTATCGAATATGATATCAAAGAGTGAAATGTGAAGAACATTTTTGATACAATGATATATCTTCATCAAAACTGCAAATGAGAGCTCTACTGCTAATATTTATTTAAAACCTGACAGAAAACGATATACTCTGCAAAAAAGCATTACTAACGCCTTGAAAGGTGAAGTATTTTAGGCTTCGATTTACTAAATTTTGTTAAAAGAGAGTATCTGCCAGTTGCACTGTGATCTCATTGATAAAACAAAATGAAATTCTAGTTATTGAGCCGTTTTTTTCACCTCAAGGTCATCGCTAACTAGACCTTTGACATACTGATCTCAAAATCAATATTGTATAAGGGTCTTCTACTGGTCATGACCACCTGTACACCAAGTATAAAGCCTCTGGGTTATTGAACGGAAAGGAATTGTACTGAAGGACTGACGGATACGGCACAAACAATATGTACCCAACATAACAAGATATGATGCTAATGGCAATACACATTCTGACCGAAATTGGGGATGATTGAACAAAGGCTTCTTAGGTTATCGATCGGACAATACATACTTTATGTAATGTCTTTAATTTATGGGTGCTTACTATAGAGTAACTAGAGCAAAATGGCTGTTTATCAAACTTGTCCATTACATTATGCCTATACACGTTCTTACGAAATTTGGTGATAATTGGAAAAAGTGTTCTAAAGTAATTAATCAGACAAGACCCATTTAAGGTAATTTCAATACTTAAGGGCGATAATGCTCGAATGAAAAAGTGATATAAATGGTTAGCAAAACTGTCAAAGATAAAATGCCCATACACATTCTGATCATATTTGGTGATGATTGGACAAAGGCATCTTAAGTTATTGATTGGACAAGACCTATTTTAGGTTATTTCAATATTTTTAGGGCGATAACTCTCGAGTGACTCTAGTGATATGGCTGGTCAATGAGTGTGTAAACGATATTCTGCCCATACACATTCTGATCATATTTGATGATGATTGGACGAAGGCTTCTTAAGTTATTGATCAGACAAGACCCATTTTCGGAAATTAATAATTTTAGGGCGATAGCTTTGGAGTGACTATCGATATGGCTGTTATTGATGTTGTTTAGATTATGTACAGATTATGACCATACATATTGTGACCAAATTGTTGATAAATTGATAACTGCTTCTTAAGCACCACCCGCCCGCCACAGGTAAAACTATTTTGAATTGGGGTATAAAAACAATAACCTGGTAAGAATGATTTTTGTTTTTACGAGCCCGGCTTTGTTTTGATGGAGTTTTCAATGGGAATATTTGCGCACATTCTGATACCGATTTTCCTTTCTCCTATGTGAGGTTCCAAATCCCTTGTTTTAATCTTCGAGTCATTTTGTTTAAATTGACAAACGAAACTTAAAAAAAAAATCCATTTTAATAAGAACTTTCACTTTGAACACAAGTAAATTTGCCATAAGTTAATTAATCACTTTAGCGTCTAAACGTCACATTGATGCTGTCTTCACGATTCAAATTAAAAATGCATAAAACAAACGCAAACCTTCTGACTTGTCATTGCATGCTCCATCTGCAGTGTGTCGACCATAAAGGTGTTCAGATTGTCAGATTGCTGTCCCCCTGCAGTTTTGAGGAAACTGATGGCTATGTCGAGGTTGTCAAGAAATCGGCACAAGTCTGGTAGTCTCTTTATCTCTTCGCTTATCTGTGTCTTTACAGCTAATCCCAAGGTTTGCTGAGAAATTGGTGAAACAGATAAATTAAATACATCATATAATACCAACATTTCTGAAAATACTAGTACATCATAAACCATTTCACACTAGTCGTTGTATTTAGAATTGTGGATACGTTTTACATTCCATCATAAGGACCTTTAAGCACAAAGGCAGACATATATATATATATATATATATATATATATATATATATATATATATATATATATATATATATATATATATATATATATAACTATACCTGTTTCTGCTCTTCACCAGTCAGATAACATTACACAATAATGTTATAATGTTTGAGTTGTAATACAAATAAAAGCAACTGTTACCTGTGGAATTTTTTCTTCCAACTTTTCGAATACTGCAGCATTTGTAAATTCTGTCCGATATACCATTTGGTCAATCTAAACAGAACGACACATATTAACAGTTATATAACAGCAATGAGCTTATTAGTAATCATAAACAAAATAATAAATATATATAAAATTAATTCATAGCACAAGATGCATTTAAAACACATTATACACTTTTATTATACCGCATGAAAATATACCTGTAAGTAATATCCAATGTCTATTCTGGACTTTGAGAAGAGGAACCTGTCCATGATCTGGCGTTCGAGCCCAGCAAAGTCGTACTCTATCTTTGTACCCTTACCCATCTCAAAAGTGTACTGGCAGTTGGCTAGAACGAGTGGTAGGATATCCTGCTCGTGGTTGTAGCTGATCAGGTGGGCCGACGTTGCCTCCATCGGGGCCACTGTCTGGATTGAGTTGCGCTTCCTTTCAAAAGAGAGTATTTAAATGTTAATATGCATTTAAATGTACAACAACAAAGCAGTCTTGATAAAAAAAAAGAAAAAAAGAAATTAATGACGACTTAAATTCGATTTTTGAAAAATACAAAACTTATGGTTTTAATATTTAGACAAATTGGGATATTTATTGACAAGAATAGGTTATTAAGATTGGTCCACACATTTTGTACAAGTTAACATTCCCCAAAAAGATGTTCCATTGTCTCTAAATATTCTGAACAGAATTGGCATAAGCTGGAGTTTGTGAGCTTGCATTGATATAGGTATCTGTTTGTTGGTATAAGTCCAAAAAATGTATTTGTACTGGAAGGTTCTTATTGTTATACCAATGGTGCATATTAATGGCAATGTAAATATTTTATTCCACAAATTTGTCTCAAAATAGAATTTGATTCCATTTATCTTTTTTACCATGTATTTTTTGTATTGTATACAGAATTTTATTCGGTTTTTGCTTAGTATTTTCAATCTTTTGAACAAGTGAGACTATGTCATGATTTACAACTAATTCCTCTTTCAATTTATGTTTTAGCTTACTCGGTATACTAGCAGTAAGCTGGTAATACTTGAGAAAATCAGAATTGCCCATGGTATAAAAAAGTTTTATCTCGTCAAATGTGTCGAATTCTTTTGATCTGTAATCAAAGATATGTAGGACAAATTTGATACCATTTGTTCATTTACCTTTATGTCGGAGTTATTCCATAATATTGTTTTACTTGAACCTTTATTTACAACAAATTTGCTTATTTCAGACCATAATAAGAGTACTTCAGCTAAAAGTTTGTATTTATGTGCAATAGGATTTGTATTGATGCCTGTTTGTTTCATCCAGTAGTCTCTGAACCCATGACGCTTTGATCGATTTCTTAAACATATAAATATTTGGAACTCCATCTTTAAAATCGTTCATTAGTACTTTCCTTTTTATCTTGTCGGGTTTATTATTCCAAATGAACTGAACAATTGACATGTTAATATCATCAAGGATGTATTTAGCTGGTGAAACTAGAACTGTCATGGGATAGATAAGTTTTGAAAGCGCTAATTTTTTAACCACTGTAATTTTTCCCAAAAGCGTCAGTTTTCTGTGTTGCCAAATTTTGAGACAATTCTTGAAACTTTGTAGCTTTGGAACGAGATTATTTTGAATCGTATTGTTATTGCTCTTGTTAAAAAAAATTCCAAGTGTTTTGGCTTCATGACTGTCGTTTCTTACTGATAACCATCTAAGTATGCAACATATGATGATTTTTAACTCCCTACTCTTTAAGATTATAGATTTTGATGAATTTAATTTTAGGCCAGATATTCTTCCATAGTTATCTATTGTTTTTATCAAAGTTTCGAAATATGTTTTGGATAAATCATTAATATATGTAGCATCGTCAGCAAAAAGAGATTGTTTTATTTCACTGTTATTAAGTTGCATCCCTTATATTAGTTTATTTTTCTGTATTGTATTAGATAGCAGTTCAATACAAATGATAAATATAGAAGAAGAAAGTGGGCATCCTTGTCTGATGTCTCGCCCAATTTGAAATTCTTCAGAGAGAAAACCATTATTTATTTTAACACTATTGATATCATTATAGAAGAGTTTGACCCAGTTTACTAAGCTTTCACCAAAATTTAAATGTTCGAGACATTTAAATATAAATTCGTGGTTTAAAGTATCACAGGTTTTTTCAAAATCGGCAAAAAATATTAACCCAGGTTTATTTGTAATATTAAAACAGTTAATTCTTTCATCTAAGTCATATGTTTTCGCCAATGTATCTTCCATGAACAAAACCTGTTTGAAAAGGGATTTCAACTTTATTTTAAATTCTTTTCATTCTATTTGAAATGGATTTTGTTGCTATTTTATTACCTACATTAAGTAAACTTTTTGGTCTCCAGTTTGAGATCACTTCTAAATCTCTGCCTTTGTTTTGGAATTAAAGAAATTAGTAAAACCCAAAATATCTTATAAAACTCGACAGTGAAACAATCAGACCCTGGGCTTTTTTGGTTTTTCATCTCATTTAACTCTTTTCTGCATTCGTACTCTGTTAAAAAAAACCTTCGCAACTAGCTTTATCTTCATCATTTAGTTTGGCAATTGGAGTTGAGAAAAACTCACTGTTGTTATTTAAATCGATATCATCTTTTTGTGTATAATTTCTTGTAGAATGTCCGTTGAGCATTTAATATTACTAGGGATTAAAAATCGGACCAAAGTCATAATCAATCATCGAAAATAATCGGACGAGCCATTTCGATCAATAATCGATTATATAATCGAAACGGAACAAGTGAATATATTACAAATATATCCAAAACTATATTGGTTTGTACATACATGTCTTTAAATGAATAAACATATTACAATCATAATGTTTTATATGCTGCTTTGTTATACATTCTAGGTAACAATTGATAATTTAGTAAAATGTTTTTAGGAGATAACTTAATTATAAAATAATTGAGAATAAATTGCCGTATAACCCCGCATAAGTCCGTACCGTTTCCCGTTTTAAAGAAAATCAGTACATACACAACACGGTTACTTCCCTTTGCCGTACATTAGCGATAATCGATTATAGAATAATGAAATCTATTATAACCGACCTCGGACACAAATAATCGGCTTTCGACAATACTCAATCATCGTTTTATCCCTAATTATTACTAATTTTTTTATAGTCAACTTTTAAGTGTGTATTGTTTTCATTTCTGCATATCTTTTTCAAATTTTGCAAAGTATTTAGAGTTTTTCTCATTATTTTCCACATGTCGAGCGTTTGCTCTCAAAATAATTCCATTTATTCTTTTATTGAGTATATCGTCCAGTTCATCTTTACGTTTTGATATCGCTTCTATTATTTGGTTACTTTCACTCTCTGTATTCTTTAGTTTTTGTTCTAAATTAGATATATCATTTATGATGTTTTTTCTCTTTCTCGCTTGATTTCTTTAAATTTGATAAAAAAACTTATTGTTGAGTTTCTTATGTTTCCTTTTAATATCTTCCAAAATGTTATGGAGTTTGTTTCCTTATTGACCTCAGCAGTGTGTGTTATGTGTTTTTATAAGCTTAAGGTATTCGCTAATTAATAGTATACTATTATTTATTTTAAAATATCCCGGACCCATTTTGTTTTCTGAAAAAATAATTTATATATGTTTTAAATCTGTGGATAATTGTGTAACTTATACATATATTTATATAATTTAAAACTAAGAAATAATCCAATCGGCTATGGGTAATGGGTTTAGCATTTGAATGCCAAGTATATTGTTTTTTATGTTGGTGATGTTTACGCTAAACATCAACCAGGTTACAGGAAGTGATCATGTTTAAAAGAGTTTGTCTCGATCCCTTATGTATTTCAACATTACCATTTTTCTTATCTAAATTACTATCTAAAAAGGTGTTAAAAAGGGCAAAGCAGTCATCTAAATTACTATCTAAAAAGGTGTTAAAAAGGGCAAGCAGTCATACCTACCAATAGCAGTCACAAGCAGACATGCATGTATATAAGTGTAAAGCATTTCAAACTTGTAACATATAGTGTTTAGTTCCAAATGTATGATTATGTATCAGCTGTTTGTTTTTAAAATGCTGCACGCAATTGTTGTTTGTTTTCGAGGTGAAAAGAGCCTGCCCTTGCCCATCGACTTAATGTGTATTTGAATGCCAAAACTAACATAAGTTGCAAGTGCCAACAATTTCCAGTCCCTTATAGATATCAAATGCAATTACCTCCCAGATTCCTTCATATAGCTGTCTAAAAATTCATTCTGTTTTCTGAATAACAAATCTAGCATCGCATATGAGCAAAGTCCAGTCTCAGTGCTTGATGGAAGGAAAACTGACAACGGTGTTTCCATGGAAACTGGCTCAACACACTGATGCTTTGGAATCACAATACTTCCAAATTCTGTTGTACAGACTGCAACAAATAGGAAACATAGGTAAATATTAACCTTATTTAATACTATTCACTTACTTGTTGTTATGTAGTGATATGATTTATTTAATGTCGCAATTTCATGCACTCAAAAAAGCAATAAACAAACAGATGTACAATCTGTTTTATGTACTGTACATATGATTAACAACCATTTACTATTCCTCGATGGTAATAGTACTTATCAAAGAAGCTCTGAGCAGGATCTTTCTAACCCAGAACCTGACATGTAAATCACTTGGATATATGTGCATAAAAGAGACTAACCATAGAGTTCAAGTAGCTTGCGAGTTATATTCCAAGCTTGAGCAAAGTCTTGCAACCATTTCTCAGTATCCGGGCCGGCATGTTGATCTGTAATTAAATATAAAGCATTATTTTGTTTTACATCATACCTTCATTTAAATGCCATGGACAAACACAGACGGATGAATGAAAAGTTCTTGAACATGAACTATTTTTTATACATAAAAAACCATATTTTTATTTTCAGATATCAATGAAACAAATAATATATACATGTACCTGACTACGTATTACCTTTTAAAAAAGAAAAACAAACCTTTTATCATGTCTTTCACTAGGATTGTGTTTGCTTCAGCTTTGTCAAGTTTCTTTTGGAATTTCTGCAGCAATATCCTCTGCAGACTTAGAATGCTTGGAATGTATTGTATTGCCTGAAGAATGTGGTCCTGAAATGAAAGTATTCAGAATATATACATAATGCAATATGCACATGCAGTTGAAAATGTATAATGATCCATGATATATTATTTTCCTGTGCAGCAGTGCAGTTTCTTTTTAATGAAAATTGGTTTGTTCATATGATTAATTAATTTATTATGTAGTTATGAAGGTCACATACTTATTAGTCACAAAACAATAAAAAACACAACTTTGTAAGCCAGATAATTACTATCAGCATTTAGCATAGTACATGTTCCCAGTGCATGAAAAACGACATACAAACAAATAAATTGCGGTAAACTATAGTTAGCATTAAATAATAACTACCTGTTTCAAGAACAACCTCAGCACTGAAAGTCTGTCTTTTCCTGACGTACTCCTAGTTTCAAGGTCTTGTCGCATATGCTCTATGGATATCGGCGTTCTGTATCTCCATACACGCGGAATTTTCTCCAGCCGCTGGGGATCTTCGGCCTGCTGCTGGTTATCGGTCTCATATAGAATGCACATCAATGGATTGGAACCTGATACATATTTAGGAAGAGTTAGGAAAAGCTAAAAAAAATATGTTAATCTAATGCCGACCATTTTTTTAAATTAATAAACCGATCAAACGCTATGCAAGCGGATGTCAATGCTTTCCCCTTTTTCAATCGATCAAGGGGCATAATTCACCTAAAGCGTAAGCCATAGTTTAGGAACTTGCTAGTTATTTGCCCATTGTAGCAGTTAGTTTGTGTATGCATATTATATTGTAATAAGCACTCACCAAGTCTCTGATCATTAGCAATAACTTGGTTGAAATGCTTCAGCTGGTTATCAAGTCCCTGAAAATTTGAAATGCATGAATTGCCAATAAACTAGCCATTGTTGCGACTGAACTTTTTACTGCTTGTGTACACTTAAACGCAAATGTGCTACAATGTGTATAAGTTAGGCAGTTTTTCAAACAGTTAAAGTCTCATTTAACTGATAAATATTCTCATTATAATCAAAGAAGAGAGTGATGACGTTCACATGATAGTCCCGATACTCTTCCGTTTTGAAGTCGAAGAAGGGGCATATCTCAACAATTATTTTACCCACTGTAATGTGCATTTCTATGTGTGCATTGTGTCCTTATGCATCAAGTTTTATATAGATACCTTGAACGATTTTCTAGTTATGTTCAATATTCAACTTTTGCACAATAACGCCGATGCTGAACAATACCGACAATGCTACCAAAGGCTTTGGCATTACTCTTACCTTTTGAGCAAAGATCGAATTATCTTTAAATCAAACTTTATTTCACCTGAAAAACATCCTGCAAGAAAACCGTAGCAAACTGTTTCTCCCATGCCTGTCTCCCACGTTTTGTTTGAAGGTGAGCGATTTCTCCGCCAACAGTGGTTTCTAAAAATAATTGAACAAATAATAAAGCATATGAAAATCAGTATCAAAATATTTTTCATAAAATTAATACTATGCATCTTTCCTGATGTCATACATTTAAAACATAATGAGCTTGTGGCATTTCTTTTTAATCCAACTAGCTAAATATATACCTCCATTATGTTTGACCATGATATTCTGGATTACACAGTGCATGAGCAATAGGACGTCATCTACACTCCGGCCAAGAGCCCTTTGTAGGTCACCGATGCTGGTTTCAATGTGCTCCCAGAAGAAATGCCGAATATTGTCTTCTGCAACGTCCGGGCGGACAATTGGAACCATCTGTAAACAAAGTTTAATAAGATCTGTCAGATTAACTTGAAAGATGGCCCCGATTTGGCCTTGTCGGACGATTAGCCATTATTTGTGCACAAAATATTATTAATAAACATGTAAGCCAACTTATGGCAACCAATTTTTAATTTCGAACTTAATGTAGTAGATATCTAAGGTCATGACTAACCTCTCCACCAAGTTGAGGACTGTATGTCTAAGCAGTCTCTTATATTTATACGATATAGGTTTTGTGTTCAAGGTCACTGTGATCCTGACTTTTGACCGGCAGACCTTAAAATCAATAAGGTTATCTGGACGAATATTACTTCTCTACCAGGTTGAAGGGCCGAAAGCGCATTTATACTCTAGTTTTCATCAGTCACGGCCATTGTGACCTATGATCAAAATTGGGTCATCTGTTCTTCATGACAAACCTCTCTACCATGTATAAAAACAGCTGGACCTATCAAATTTGACTTATTTATAGCAGTGAACTATACATAAGACTTTTTGTCTTCAATGTAGTGAATCATGCATTTTGTATGTTTTTAACAGTGAGGAGGGCAATTTCTATTAGTTAAGGTACTCAGCGGCCACTTAATCTATTGCTCACAAACCATTGACTTTGAACTGTGACCTTGACCTGGCCCGCCTGGAATGTCCATTCATTCATCTGGAAATGCTAAATATTTGACCACAGTTTTATTCAAATCCTTCAACGGTTGAAAGAGATACAATGCTGACACGAAAGAATACGCAAAATGTATGGGTAGAACATTTGTCCTTTCACATAAGACCTTCATATTGAGCCATCATGCTCAAAAATGTGCGTTCTAAACGTTGTCTGGATGGGGTTAAGATTCAACAAACGTAAAAGATATTGAGAGGACATAAAAATATGACTCTATTATTTGACCTAAAGCTGTGAAATTAACTTGTTCAGCACGTTGTCACGATGTAGCAAACATTTGTTCAGTTTCATGAAAATCCCTCAAAGGGTTTAGGAGAAATGGAGCAGACACGAAATTTATGGCTTGATCATTTGATCTTGACCCCGGGTGCCTTGAATGTAAGTTCTGAACGTCGTCTGGATATAAGGAATATTTCGACTCATGTTTCATGAAAAAACACACTTAAAGAGATGGACAACCAAAGTGTGAAGGACGGACAGACGAATGGCATAGCATAAGGGTAAACATAAGTATCCACTTAGCAACACATCATTGTCTGACTCTTTAGAATAAAACCCTTGGATGAGGCCAAGCATGATGTTAATGCGGCCTAAATTTGCATATTTTTTAAAGGTTATCTGCAACCAATTATCTGAATGGCTAAAAAAGTCATTCATGAACTGAAAAACGAACCTGTTGTGGAGGCCCGATGAACATGGACATGTGTAGTAACAATCGGATCACACAGCAGTGAAGAGCAGACAGCTCCCTCTCCGGTCGTAGGGGCGCATTGGGAACCGCCCGGCCCAAAATGTGGCCACGAATTGTGTTGTCTCCACTACAAGAATGTGGTAACCAATACATTAATGTTCACGTATCAACAAATTTAGAAAGACTGACGGATGATAATTCAAAATATAAGATTTCCTTTTCAAACGGTTCTATTAAACACATGAATCACTTATTAAAATATCATACCAAAAACACGCCTAAATTAATTTAAATGTTATAATTATGTAGCAATATGCAACCAAATTCACATTATTTAGTCTCGTGATTCTATAAATTATGATATTGATGCTCAATACCCGGCGTGTATAGCATTCCCTGGTAAAGCCTGATGACCTTGACCGCCGATATCCGCACCACAATCTTTACATTTTGCAACTTGATATGGTCTGCCACACTAAAATACAACATATGTAGGATAAAACTTAGTCTATTACCCAGTGTGCAGAACATTTCCTGGCATGGCCTGGTAACCTTGACCACCGATATCTGCACCACACTCTTTACACTTTCCAACTACAGCGGGTCTCCCGCACTAAAATACATTAAATGTAATAACATGCTTCAACTAAGACTAAAATCATTTAAAAAATGCTTTCATATCAATGAGATTTTTTTTTAAAGTTACAAATTAATATTTCCAAACTTCATGGGAAGGTATGGTAATAGTGCTAATAGTGCAAGTGCCATTAAACCGGGTTTAACATTTTGCTACAGAGCTTGTTTTTATAGCTTTTTGCATAAATATAAATATATGTAAGATCTTCTAAACGATAGATTTCTGTCAAGTACCATCATGAATTACTTTACTCACATTTCCAATCACATACGGGTGTCCATTTGGACAACCTGAAAACAAAAAAATAAATATGAAAGGCTATTATGGCATGACAAAGACACAAACAGGGTTTATTACTGTTGCCCTTAAGCTTGGTTTATTTTTTAAAACTTTGATCACTGGTCTTGTCCATTAAGTTGTGAACGCATAAATGACAACGACACAATACTCCGTTTCATAGGGGTTCTAACAGTGATAATTGTCAATCCTGTAAAATAACAAGGAGTCTGTTTAAATATGAGGGATTCATGCCCAGATCAGGGTTAACGGGCGTAGACCCTTATCCAAATTGTTTTAAAAGTCATTTATATTCATATCAAGGTTCTTTCTACCACTTTTTGGTGGAATTGCCAAAGCCTCAAACAATCTGCAACTGTTCGGAGGTCTAAAATACAATTGCTGGTTTCATCTGAAATTGCCGTTTATACTAATAGAATATACTTTTACTAACTAGAATCAAATTATGTATCACATAAACCAAGCAATATACATACGATAGAATACTGGGTTTTCTCCTCCACGATTGGCCAGCATAGCTTCCTGGATTTCAGTAAAATCATCTTGTGGCATTGTCGGCAGAAACATACCCTTTAAGAAAATAGTCAATCAGTTATCATCAGTAAACATTTTATTCTTTCAGTAACACTGACATTCACTATTATAATAAACGTTGAAACTTTAAACATGATGATTTGAATATTCTAAATATTCCTACATCTTGCAAAGGTACCACATATAAAAAAGTGTATTAAGAAGAAGCAAGTGCGCCTTGGTGAGAACGCCAGCGCTTCCTTGTTGTTTTTGTTTAATCTAAGACAAACAAGGGGAATGAGTCAAATACTGTTAAGATGCCTCCGACACCAAAGTTAACATATTATCATTTTTAATAAAAAACGAACGAGCTAAAAATCAGTGAACTATAAGTTGTCATTTATTATGCCCAGAAACCTTTTAAGGTAAATGCATTTCTATGCAACATTGCTTCAATGATTCTTGAGGAAAAACAATGTTTTGCTTTTGTTGACAACAGTATTCCATGCATTGACAGCATAAAGTACTGAGCAAACGCTGAAACTATACCCGTATAGCCGGATCCCCTTGAATCATTGCAAGAAACAGATGGAGAATGGTCCTGGCTCCATTCAGTGGTGACAACACCGTCATGAAATGTATGATCAAGCATTGAACGCCTTGTCGTCTTGTATCAGACCCCTGAGCTATCATGAAGTCTCGAGGTTCTAGTGTATTATTCATCATGAGGCGCAATATTGGCTGTAGAATAGAAAATTCACAACTAAATAGCAATACAGAATTAACCACACGTAACTTGGCAATATATTATGTATTGTTTATACAGCAAAGGCGTTTAAGACTGTAAAGCATGTTGCTCAAAAGGTGTAGAAGAATTAATTTAGTTTTATATATCGTTTGACAAAAAAAAAAATCATTTGAACAAAACTTACCTTATTTTGTTGACTTTGCGTTGATTCAAGAAAGGTAGCTATCATTTGGAGTGACTGGAAAATATTTTAATTAGTTCAGGAGGATTTAGTTATTTATTTATTTTATTTATTATATATGGCAAAGAAGTCTCGTATTGAAGGGTGTTCAATTTAATATGATATTTAACATTACACAAACAAGCAATCCAAAAATTGATCTCATATGCATTAATGAAATATAGCATTACATTTTAATTAATTCTGGAATGAAAAGTCATAGTCATCTAACAAAATTCTCATTCTATTAGAATATTATCATATATTAATTTATTACTACCTTTGGGGTGGCCGTTCTTTTTTCTATTGGACGGACATATGAGCATGTTATCTCTCTGTGCACAGCCAGCTGTAGATATGTATCGACACGACCTCCTGTTGTGTGCAGTTCCTATAAAACATCCATGTTTAATAGTAATAATAGTCGCGTAATTATAATAGGCACACTTGTAATGACAATCTGGATTTATAATAAACTCTGCTTATTTTAAACTTCAATAGATTAATCTCAAGCATGGATTGCCTAGCTTTGTCTTATAGGACAACACTTTCAGTCAAAGCAGTCTACAGACTCAGTCTAAGAAGTCAAGTAGACAAATGACTCTCTCTCTCTTTCTACACTGACTCCGTGTCAGTAGTCACTACTAGGGCTACACATAATCTTTATTAATTTATCTTCAATGCTCATTCCTCGGGAAACAGACAATATCATTAATTACAACCATATAAGCCTTACAATTGAGGCTCAATCAAACCGCAACAACTCTAAAATACAGCTACCAAAACTATGTACCTGTACTTTCTCTTCCAGTATGCTGATGTCCTCTCCTAGCATAACTTGTGACAGAGCCTCCCTGATCTCAACATAGCCATTTCCACACACAACATATCGGTCCGACACCTCTTGTGTCTACAAAAAACATTGAGACATCTCAAGGGGTGTTATTTTGGATAGGAAAGTATTTCTCCCCACTCCCGAATCTTAATTTGAATTCATACAAATCAATAAATTAATAAATAAGCACACAAAGCAGCAAAAACACATGGCATTTCTCATCCATTTTTTCAGATAACAAAGCTTATGAAATGTTAGCCATTGAGGGGTCTTGCTTAAGACACCTGTGCTTACGTCTTCCATTATGTTCATGTCAAATGTCTTGGTTACCTGATCTCTTTCCAACTCCTCAATCACGATCCACCTGAGCAGTGTGGTACGATGTCGACATATGGACTGGTAAACGTCAATACCGTAGCAGCGACACAGGTGCTTTACAAGGAATATCCTGCAGATGATACATCAATACTTACTTTTTGTCTTACCTTAACTCTTTACAAATATCTAATATACTGTAATATTATACCTCACATAAATGTGTCCCTTCTTTGTATATATGAACTCGATCGGTCCGTATACAACTGTAGTTTAATGACGTCAGCGGTCCATATTATATTTTTGGCCGGTCCAGACCTCGCCAAAAATCTAATATGGACCGCTGACGTCATACAATTGGTAAGTGAGGCTATTTTCACAACGGAGAAAGCTTGTTGTACGTAAACATTATTAGCTTTGTTCAATAAAACACATTTAAATCGCTTTAAAAATATTGAATTGCAATGAAAAGGGTTCGGTATAATATAAGAAATATAAAACCACTTCGGGCCATAACGCCTCGGTCCATATACACCTTCGGTGACTGACTGGCCGGTCCTTATAATGCCATATGACCCTCAGTGGTGTGTTATATTTCTTAAGTATATAAACGTGTCTTAAATTTTGTTGGTCCATTTCATAAATACATGTTAGATAAGGGCATCACTAATTCATGCAATTGTTGCCCAAACTGTGTATTAGTTTAACATTAATTTAACGCTCTTACTTCGGCCATTTCAGCTGAGAAGCTGTACAAAGTTGTTTCGCAGATTCAATCACAGTATGCTCTTCATCTTCATTGGTAAGTGTTTGAACCAGGGTTACTCCATTCACAATGTCGGCAATCACTCTCACAGCTTGTGAAAGGCCAACACGTAGTCTTGCGATACAATACAGTTTCTCTATCGTTAGTTGATTGTCAACAAGGTTATCACCAGCAGTCTCCAGAAGATGGATAATAAAAGACCAATTATGCATGTGTTGTCCGTGCCATTGCTGAAGCATTGTATCCTTAAAGTATATTGTTGAGAATTATGTAATGACCATTATAATACGAAATATTAAAGCATATTATTCTAAAACATTTAAAGTGAATTAGGGATGGGTGTATGTGCCATTATGGAACATATATGCATGATATAAACGTACCTGTAAATATTCAAAACAGTAGTTTATATGTGCTCATACCTCTAAACACTGAACGATTAGTAGACTGAGGTCTACCAGATTCTGTTGTAGCGTTGGTTCTTCTCTGAAAAAACTTTGAGCCTGCTCGATGTATCCTTTCAGGCTTTCTTTAACAAACTCCTCTTCACTGTAAGTAATTTTTTATATGCAATCATTCATCAAGCAATTTAATTTCAACACACAATTAGAACTACCATCAACACGAATAAAGACCAAGTAACATCATAGTAAACGAAAAACAGCATTTAAACCCATGTTTTTTAAAACAATGTTAAGTTAATTTAAATTAGCATTTATGGATCAATCGTCATTTGAAAAAACCAAAAAATCCTTGTCGGCAAATTAGTTTCACAAAAAGCAATGTTGTTACTAAGGATCCAATATAAAAATCTAGCTAGATAACTGGAAAACTGAAAGAGGGCCATATCCTTTACTTAAAATATGGTTAATTTTTCTCTCCACAACTTTGGAACAATCTAAGCAGAGAAAAATCCCTGAAACGTACCTTTTAACTATTATTCATAGAAACTATTTTATTAGTATTTAAAATCCGTCAAACCTTAAATGAGTTTTTGTTCTGACACTGTTTTTTTGACAATTTCTTAATGTTTAAAACGGGCAGAAACTTCGTCCAAAATAGTGGTTTATAACTAAAGTGAAACCTGATCTGTATTTCCAAGCAGGGCTGCTAAAATCCGACGATTTGCTGGTTTTTACCGGTTTTGACAATGAAGGACTGATAAACCGTAACAGTCAATAGTTAAACATCGGTCAGAAATTATTTATTTGTTTCAATTTCAGAAATTCAATGTCAAATATTTGTACCAAAGGGCATTTAAATATGTCCCCTAAAATGAGTTATTGTCCAAAGGTATTTCCAGCCAATAGTTCCATACTGAAATGGTGGTTTGTAATCAAAGTAGAACTTGATCTATAAAACATGTGAAGCATGTGTGTCTTTTATGAGATACTCTCTAGACACCGTATTTTGGGGTGTCATATAAAAATGTTCAATAACTCTATAAAACATAAGCATTTATAACAGAACGTCGAACATGACCTTTATTTTGTATGTAAAAAGGGGAAACATGTGGAAAGAAAATTATTTCAATCCGACGACTCATTCACGACTTATCGTACGGACAGAACCGACTGACTGGCCAAAAGACAGTCAAGCTCACTCCTATGTATCCCAAACATATTTGGTGGGGGTATATTAAAGACATTTCTACTACGTTGAAAACGGACCCCGATGTATAAAGAACTTGAGTTTGAGATACAAGTACGTTTTGCAATACCTAGATTTCAGCATCAACTGTAGAAGGAAGGACCTAAAGACCGGGTTAGGGTCCAATCCAGTCTCAAAAATAGTCATGTTCTTTGTAAATCGCAGTTGGCTATCTCTTGCCGAGCAGGTGACGTATCCAAGCAACTTCTTTAACACATTCTTTGATGGTGGTTGTCCGTCGGAGAAACAGAGTTGAGCGACTACGTCCATGAAGAAGGCATTACACCTCTTCTGGTATTGGATGAGCTGCTCTCTTTCTTTGCTGTCACATTAGAATTAAATCATTACTTAAAAAGACCTTGATTGTGGAAATAGCTTTTCGATGATTTAAATTTCATACGCATGGTGAAATTCCATAACCTTAGTTTACAGTAACAAACAGGAACTATTTATCGCTATTTGTCAATGAGCGTTGCATCCAACAATAAAACATCAATAGTTGTCACATAGACAGCTGCTTGACTATTCCACCGCCTATACGTTTAAGGATTGCAAAAACATGTTGAAACATGAGAAAAATTAAGGGGAAAAGTTTATACTATATGCAAGATTGAGTCATCTTACTTATTTATCAAGTAGGTTGGATAGTTAGAAGCCCTTGTTTAAAGTTTAAAAACAATACTTCAAGTAAATATGTAGTTTATGAGACATTGACACATACACGCTATAAAGCATAACCTGAACCAAGTCCAAGTATAAAGGGCCGTAATTTACATAACATGGACAAAAAAGGTATCTAACTCCATTATATTAATTCGATTGAATAGCTGGAAACACCTATAAAAAGTTCATTGAAATACTAAAGAAGTATTTGCTGAACTATTAATTTCAATGTTGTAACTTGTAAAAACATAACCTGTATTTCCAATCAAATAATGAAGGGCCATAATTTGCATTGTAAGCAAAAAGAGTTTTTAAATTCATAAATTAAGTTGGATGGTTAAGTACCATTCTATAAAGTTTCAATGAAATACATCAAATAGCTGCTAAGATGTTAAACTTTTTTAGTCAAATAATAAAGGCAAATAATTTGTATTATATGCAATATAGAGTTATCTATATAGAGATAAATTACTGTAGGCTGGATAAGATGGTTGTATCAAGTCAAAGTGAAAATCATCAAGTAGTAACTGAGATAACAACCCGCATGTGAATTCATTTATATAACAAGAAACGCCGCAATGCGACGAAACCAGGTTTTTAATGATTGACAGAAGAACTTCAGCCTGTGTCTGTTTTCCTACTTTTAGTAACAGTGACCTTGACCCTAGGGACCCCAAACGCAATCCCATGTAAGGTATCCATAAACTCTTCCTTTATACTTGGTTTGGTCAAGATATGTGGACCCTGACTAAAGTTATTCAGTTTCAACTGTTTTTCTATTTTTAGTAACAGTGACTTTGACCTTGACCCCAAATGCAATCCCATGAAAGTTTCCAGAAACTCTTCTTATAGACCAAGTTTGGTCAAGATATGTCAACCCTAACTAAAGATATTCAGTTTCAACCGTTTTTCTATTTTTAGTAACATTGACATTGACCCTAGGGAC
This sequence comes from Mya arenaria, assembly GCF_026914265.1. NCBI lineage: Eukaryota > Metazoa > Mollusca > Bivalvia > Myida > Myidae > Mya > Mya arenaria. The sequence goes on along the minus strand of NC_069127.1, from coordinate 14,411,651 downwards.
CCCGAACGCAATCCCATGAAAGGTATCTATAAACTCTTCCTGTAGACCAAGTTTGGTCAAAATATGTCATCCTTTACTAATGTTATTCAGTTTCAACTGTTTTTCTATTTTTAGTAACAGTGACCTTGACCCTATGGACCCCAAACGCAATCCTATGAAAGGTCTCCATAACCTCTTCTTATACACCAAGTTTGGTCAAGATATGTCAACCCTAACTAAAGTTATTCAGTTTTAACCCGTTTTTCTATTTTTAGTAACAGTGACCTTGACCCTAGGGACCCCAAACGCAATCCCATAAAAGGTACCCATAAACTCTGTCTATAGACCAAGTTTGGTCAAGATATGTCAACCCTTACTAAAGTTATTTAGTTTCATAGGTGAGTTTGCGCCGCCAGGCCGCCCACCGAACAACGACGTTCGCCATTCTAATAACCAGGTTTCACTATGTGAAAACCTGGTTAATAATCAAGAACTTCAAAGACGAATTCTAAAGGGAAATAATTTATGTCTAAGCCATCTTACTTAATTGATTAAGTTCAATAGATTAGAACATTGTTTAAAGTTTCATATCAGTACACTTTTAGGATGATTTTGCTGAGAAAATTACTTAAAGGTGGTACATGGTAACCGTGATTGTTTTATTCTTCGAATATATTGGATGAGCTAAATTCAAGAGATATGAAGTAAAGTAAAAGTGGTCATTAGGTAACACATTGACACCATTCTGCATGTTATTTATGCATATGACATTTCATATTTAAGACTATAAATTGTTACGACTTGTGAATGGTATTAATGCATGTGGCATTTCATATATATAGACTATAAATGGTTAGTCATATATTTGCCATAATTTTCAGGTTGAAACTGAAGTAAGAATTCTATTTTTACTTTGTTTAATTAAGTTCATCATCGCTTACATACACAAAAATACATGTAACTACACATTTAGTTTACCTATTCCCTTCCATCTGTAAAGGTTGCCACTCTTGCCCTAGATTTTCATGACATTTGGGGCACACATACTGGTCGAGAGCTTTCATTTCTCCAAGACAGGCATCACAAAGTACATCTTTGTTCTTGCAAGGTAGTGTGACTGGCGGGCCTTCTAGCTTCTGTTCACAGCTACAGCATTTAATCTCCGCTCTGGAAATGGACAAACTAGCTAGTAAAATTCTCACAGAATGCCCATCGAACTTCTAGGCAGACAGCCACGAAATAAATCCATTTTATTTAAACAAAGGGTATATTTATAAGAAATATTAGGCATTACCAAGTAAATTACCATACGCATTTAATATTACTCGAGCTTATTATGAAGTATTAGTATCAATTACCCATTGAATGTCTTTAGTGCATTTTGGTTGCACGATTTTAAAAATTTCTCAACACCTTCTAAGGACTTTTGTTCTTTCATGTCGACTTCTTCTCCCAGTATCTGCAATGCAAAAGCATGAACTCTCTGAATATGACCAGAACCTGCACAAATCTGCCAAGTTAATCTCTTAAAAAACAGACAAGCTCAACAAGATTGTTTTCAGAATAGGTGCATACTCTGATAATTAAAATAACACGTACCTTCCAAAGTGGCATACAATATTTGATGGTGATTGCTTCTCTTCCATCCTTTTTGCAAACATGCTCAATAAAAAGCTTCATTACGATTACACGGCCCCAGTTCGATCTAAGATAATTGAGGAAATAAGGTTTCAAAATGTATCAAACATAACAACACATACAAAATACATTACACTTCTGCAAAGGGTTATGTTATTAAACTAAATGAAAATCAACATACTTCGCTCTCAGTACGGATAATTCACTATGACTTCCATACAGAGCCGGGTCTTCTGAATGCAGATTTAGCACTTTTTCAATCACAGGTCTGTACAAATGGACTTTATGAAGCCATTTCCCTCTCTGTACTTCTTCATTTAATTCTTGAGGTTTTGGGTTTAAATTCTCAATCAACAGACGCAAGGCAGAGAACGTCTACAACACAAAAAAAATATGCACATGGTTTTGTTCCTTAACATTTAATTTCATATTGGTTTCGGTATTGCGACCAAAAACAAATTGATACATGTCACACAAATCAAAATTTTAGTCTTACAACAATATTTCTTTATTGAAGACAAGCATAAAAACATTATAATATCACATATAGTCATATATTAATGAGTTTTATAAGAAAGAACCTACAAACTCTCGCTCCTTGAACATGAAGTGATCCGGGTTGGTTTTCTTCACCTCAAGTATGACCGAGCTACACTGTGGCCATACTCCGTTCATGCTTCTGAAGTAGGCAAGTCTCAGTGCAAGAATGTCATATGCAACGTGTACAATAGTCAGGATTTCAATCAGGCATCCCATAGAATTTGTAGCTTCACATATTTCCATGGTCTTGTAATGCACTGTCTGACACACTAGCTGCAAGAACAAAATAAAACAAGAACTGTCACAGTATGCGACGAATGCCCCCGAATGTGACATTGACCTATGAACAAGGAGAGTACATGAAAAGTTGATCTTGCCTTTACGCGTCAAATACATTTGGCAAGTTATTTTAAATTGCCACTGAACATAAAAAAATACCACCCATACTTGACAACCTACACTCTTATGTCCTTATATTCAGCATTCCATTGTGAATAAACACTAAGTGTATCTTTCACCTTAGAGGTAAGGACATGGGTCTTGCAAGCGACACACGTCATCTTGGTATGTCGAACACATGTGGCAAGTTATTTTAAAATCTGTTCATAAAAGAAACAGTTACAGCCCGGACCGACAACCTATACTCTATGTCCTTATTTGCAGCATTCCATTGTGAATAAACACCTAAGTGCGACCTTGACTTTAGAGGTAGAGACACAGGTCTTGCAACCGACACGTCGTCATAGTATGTCAAACACATGTGGAAAGTTATTTTAAAATCTGTCCATACAAGAGAAAGTAACAGCCCGGACACGACAACCTATACTCTGTGTCCTTATATGCAGGATTCCATTGTGAACAAATATTAAGCATGACCTTGAACTTAGAGGAAGGGACTTAGGTCTTGCAAGCGACACGTCATCTTGGTATGTCGAACACATGTGGCAAGTCATTTTAAAATTTGTCCATACAAGAGAAAGTTACAGCCCGGACACAACAACCTATACTCTATGTCCTTATATATGCAGCATTCCATTGTGAATAAACACAAAGTGTAACCTAGACCTTAGAGGTAGGGACACGGGTCTTAAACCTGACACGTCGTCTTGGTATGTCCGTCACATGTGGCAAGTCATTTTAAAATCTGTCCATACAAGAGAAAGTTACAGCCCGGACACAACAACCTATACTCTATGTCCTTATATATGCAGCATTCCATTGTGAATAAACAAGTGTGAGCTTGACCTTAGAGATAGGGAAACGGGGGCATAAAAAATACTAGAAAACTCGTTGAAAAAAATGATATTGAGTCACATAGAAATAAACACCTAGAATTAAATCATATAAATAAAAAATGCACATTGAATTAGTCAACCACAGTTAATATTGCATTGCTTTAGGATTTTAAATAAAATAGCACGATGTTTCATTCAATGAGTTACAAGGTAATTGTTTTACTTCGTTTACTTCATTATTAAACAGAAGCATAACAAAAATGATAATTAGTCATCCACTTATTGTGCTCTAGCTAACAATTCTTACTTTGAATTCATCTTCTCGTCTAGGATAATACATCGTATGCACGAAGTCCTGGATGTACTCTTCCACGATTTCGAAAACGGTGGCATGCTTTTGTTCTACACTTCCTTCCTGGATACCATCCACAAGTTGATTCAGTATCATTCCCATCGGCCTTGCAGCAACAATCTTCGCACAGAATGCTATTGTCCTATTTTGTTCATGCTCTATTCGGCTTGGTTCATCCTCAAATTCTGTATTATTATATTTTAATTAAACGTTTTCTTTCACCTTAATAATAGCGTAACTAAGCAAACAAACCCAGTTGCATATTTACAACCTGTATATGTAAGGTTTCCACAGAAAGGCCGTTTATAACAATAAGCAACACCATAAAAATGACCAAAGAATACAAAAGACATTGTCAGGCAACTTTTACAAACACGAAAAATGAAGATAACTTTCATATATCATCAAGACTTTTAGTGTAAAATCATATGTTGTGCTTACGGTTTTTAAGACTAACCTTCATCAGAGGGTAAAATGTCGTGCAGTATATCCGCAATCATTTGGATCATGGTCCATGAGAAGGGCACGCAAGCGGAGAACATGTGACCTTCACGACCGGTTGTCATGACAAGCATCTCACCAAGGTCACTGCATCTCTTCGGAGATTGGAGATCTGAAAACTATATAAACAGAAAAACAACTATTCAAATACATACAAAAAAGTTCAAATTAAAGACCAAAAACCTTTTTTACTGGTTGCTTGATATTGAAACATAATTCAATTTCATTTAACGAGTACTAGTTTTCACTTTAAATTTTATAAAATCCACATGTTTTTTATTTAACAGAAAAGCTTATACTTTAAAGTGATATCTTAATGCAATCTAGCGTTGAGTAGAACAGTCGGACAAACACAATACAGTAGATTTATCATTTCATGAGGGGATATTGATTTCACATTATATCGCTAATTTAAACAGAAAACACAACTTTAAGTAAATAAATTGAGTCACAAATATTAGACCTAGCGAAATATGAAAAAATGAGCTAATTCACATACATGCAGTAGCCGTTAATAATAAAAATACCATCGATGTCTGTGTGGATAAAGTATCATTATATTGTAAATCAGATATATTTTGAATACATGCTTGAAATGTCAGACTCGGTATACATGCCAGTTTGAAAAAAAAACATTCGCTTTTAAACACAGCTTTATATTCAACACAATATTTCTCAATCAAACACTATTTTGTCATACCTTTGTTGTCAACAAGATTGCTACTATATACATTAACCTTACTACCTGTAGTTGTATTGCTCCTTCAGTATTGAGGACCGACGTCCACAGCATCTGTTTCCACCCAACGTCACTGTGAATAAGGTCAAGATTCCTGTTGGTATCGAGGTATGCAATGATTCCAGCCAGGATCGGTGACACTTTAGAGATGATCGTTTGAAGACAAGACCGCCTAGAAAAAGAGTGTAAAAATTGCTGGAATACTTCTAGCTTGTGGATAGTGCGCTTTTGTGTGGTACACAATTATGCTTCACCTCTGTGAATTCACGCACTACTAATACATTTCTATTGAAGCGTGAAACCATTGCTTTCTATAGCAATTACTTGGGTTAGCCTTATTGAAATATGATACTGATCAAATATATTTATAAACAAATGAGATAATTACCTAAATGTGCCAGCTTTGTTGATGTTTTCGGCTGCTGCAGCCTCGCGAGTCATCCACAACTGAGCAATGTAATCTCCTCCAGTCTTCTCCTCTTTCTCTTTCAACAACTGGCCAATCAGTCTTTGCAACCCTGTCAAGAAAGTGTCTATCCCTGCAATTATACCAAGTACTTATATACATATTTTTCCTTAGTGCAAGAATCATCACAGATATAAGCATAATGTTCATTAAAGATTTTTGTACAGGTTTACAATTAAAAAAACTGCTCATGTTTCCGACAAAAAAACTTTTTTCCCGTAATGTATCTGAAAACATCTGATATATAATTATCTTACCCTTTGATACCGAGTGTGTGTATACAACGTGATAAATTGCGTCATAAATGGTACGTTTGGATTCAATATTTTGCTTTGAATGAAATCTTTAAACAAAGATAACTTTCCTATTTTTTTACCATTTTAAATGAAACAATCTAGGCCGCTTACGGAGCCCCGCCTTCGGTCTTTTACCAGAGTTTGATTGAGAGTGAAGTTTCTTAAAACACATCGACAAACCTTTTCACAATATGGCCGGCTGACGGAGCACTGTCAAAACATTATTTTGGAAACAGGTTTGTCATAAGTGTTTGATGAAACTAATCACTTCACCAAACTCCGGTAATAAAACGAAGGCGTGGCTCTTTAAGCGGCATATACTGCCCTTAATTTCATTTATAATAGTGAAGTAAAAGAAAAATTATCTTTGATTTAAGTCTTCATTTTAAGGAAAGCTTTTGCCGTCTGACATAGCATATATGACGTAATTCATCCCGTGATATACACTGGATACCGAAATTGCGGAAAAAAATACAATTAAAGTAAAAAAAAGAAAATCTGGTTTTCAACGGGATTAAAGACACACTTGTACAGTCAAGAAAAAAATGGAAAACCGATATCTTAAACACTCGGCCACCGGAGCTCATACAGACATCCAGACATATTTCAACATTTGTTGTCAGTATCATTCTGTAAAAAGTGCATTTTACAAACCATGAGCGAGTCCCGTTAAAAGACAAAAAATATAAACTACAAAAAGTAAAAAAACAAACAATCGTTCTGAGACAGTTTTGAAGTATGTAACTCAACCAAGATAATTTTGTTATTTCACCTAAATTCATGTCTGATTATTTGACATATAAATGTACTACAAACTGCATAGAAAATATTAATATGACGTATCATGTGTACACTAATTAAATCAATATGAATATAAAGTTTATTATGTAATTGTATAAGTATGTATACCCTGTTCTGAACGAATGTCATGTCTTAAACATTTCAAAACGATGTCAACTCTCTGTGTTTCTCTCTGTGTGTAGTCCTCCTTGTCTTTGACCATTGCTAAAGCCGACTGAACACACTGCATAATCAGTCCGTCCAGCTGCAAAATAAAAGAGAATCATTATATTTAAGAAAACAAGTATGGTAGTCGAAAGCCAATAATCATCAATTCCTCTCAGTTAGTCAAGGAGCATTTCTAGACAATAACATTCGTCAGAGTGATTAAACAAACACATATGCATAGTGGCATTTAACACATGTGTACCAAGATTTAGGTATATCATTATCTTGAACAGTTTCGAATACATTTTTGCATGACGTCAATGGCTACAAGGTCTTTCCTGCCTTTAAGGGCTTTACATGATCAAAATAGAATCAGTTTAAAGTAATGAATCGTACCACGATATACAGATAAGTGTAAAGTAACCTTCAAAACTGCTTGTCTTTGATGATCAGCCACGTCTTTGTTCACTGCCACAATTGGTCGGTTAAATTCCACATCTATGTCCATCACATCCACACCTTCATTTGCCCCGTCATTAGTACGCGTATATATATCAATCTGTTGAGTGCCATTCGCCCCATTTTCAGTCCAATCCATTTCTTCTCTTAGTTCCCTATCATATATAATACAACGAATGTCCTTGTTAATCGAATAAATTTAAAATGAGAGTTTGAACCAAACTTAATTATCAAGGGAGTCCCTTACAAGACAGCAATAGCCAACATCGCAATATTACATGTAACAGCTTTTTCTCTCATCTGTCCGTCATGACATTTTGCATGACTACTGATTTATAAATTCATGGCATTTTAATGTGTAGCAGAATTCATTACTATTGCTTATTACAAATATTTTGGATATCTAGCCAATGGGCCTTCACCCGTGCCAAAAAAGCTCAGCTTTCTAAAAAGCGCAGCTTTAGCTTAGCTAAAGCTATGCTTTTCAAAAAGCTGCGGTTTTTTAGCTAAGCTATTTTGAAAAAGCTTAGCAAAAGCTGTGTTTTTTTATAGAAAGGCACTCCGCAGGCAGGCACTCTACCACACAGCTACACAACAAGTTCAAAACCCGAAAGAGTGCACATGTCGCTTCATTTTGTATAGCCAATTACTAATGTTAAGCTGCAAATCTGAACTTTAATATGTACAAACAAGTTATAATTCTTTAAGTGAAGCATATGTTTATTGTATTATTGTATATACTTTACATTAACAATCAAGCAGAAAAAAAACTATAATTATTTTCGGATGAAAACATGACAATAATTTGTAATCATCTTATATCAACTGTTTACATAATACACATACGCTTCTATATCACTAGGTGGACTATGTTTCCTGACCACGCTGTGAAAGATGCCGCTGACAGTTTTCCCCTGCAGGTCTTGGATATCCGGCATCTGGGTACTCTCCGGACATAAATCATCTATGTGGGCTGAATGCCAGCGGCCGCACTACAGTGTAGATTTTAAACAAATTAATAACTAGAAATGTGTCCATAGGACACGGATGCCCCCACTTCGATTTTTTGTCACAGAAAATAAGCCATAATGATTATTCAGGATAATCTGCACATATAGGATAAGTTGAGTTGAGTTGGGTTTTACGGCATCGCAAGACTGTATAGGTTATATGGCGCCATTCAGGCAGGAACAAACTTGTTGGATCCACATTGGACACATACTTTTCAAGAATTAGATTGGAAACATATATTTTTGAAGTATTTTTGGCAAAAAAGGGCCGTAACTCCTAAATGACTAAAGCGATTTCCATGACTATCGAACTTGATCAAGATATTATGGTCACAAACATGTGTTTAAAGTTTGGTGAGGATTGGACAAACAGTTTTCAAGAATTAGATTGGAAACATATATTTTTGAAGTATTTTGGGCAAAAAAGGGCCGTAACTCCTAAATGACTAAAGCGATTTCCATGACTATCGAACTTGATCAAGATATTATGGTCACAAACATGTGTTTAAAGTTTGGTGAGGATTGGACGAACGGTTTTCAAGAATTAGATCGGAAACAATCTTCGGGACGTACGTACGTACAGACAGACAGACGTACGTACGGACAAGGGCAACCCTATATGCCGCCACTTTGTGGGGGCATAAAAATGTAAATCAAGGAAAGGGATGCAATAATTTGATATTTTAAAGGTATAATGCTTAAATAAATACATTATTAGCACTGTTTTTGTCAGAAATCTGTTCTGATTTGCAAATACAAATAATTATTGTATAATAGAAATGCGTATCTTTATTTATAGCAGACCTATACTTTTTTCTCACCCTGGTTGAGACCCTTGTGTCATTTTAGATAACGATACACACGTTTAAGCTAGGAATTAGTCAAAATAAGATCTCAGGAGATATTTAACGTTGACATTAAATAACAGAGCATGACGTTTATGCCAGTAAACAACTATGTACGCACTATTTGATGAATTAGTACAAATAGCATTCAGAAGGTCAATTTGCCCAATTTTTTAAGTTAAAGAAATTCAAGAAAAAGGATCATAAACGCATCACACACCACATAAAACATACTTAAAATCTTGTTTAACCTTTCCTTTCAACCAAATTGTTTCAGATGATTTTGTGCATTAACCTAGATGAGATTGTTAAACATTTGATTACAAGGTGCGCTTGTTTACCAGTGGGGCCAAATTTACCTGAAATCCAGTGAAGCACCCACCCGCCTTTCGAGGTAACTGTACAATGAAGATGGCGTGCACTGGAGCTCGTAAATATTCTCGTGCCTTTTCGTACTCATCCATTACAATATAACGGGCACAAGCGATCAGGTTTGCATGAACATCCCCGGAATCACATTGAACCAACATCAAGCTCTCGCCAGTTCCGGCTGTCTGCAAATGCTGCCTGAAATATTCGCATGCACTGGTTACATGTATCAATGAATTAATAAGCAAACGAAGACCACATTCTATGTGAATTGGTATTATATTAAATTTGTTATACATTAATTGCCAAAAGTATGTTGCAAAGAAAAATCTAACTTTGCTCTATGGAATATAAACTATAATTACATTATTCGAACAACACAGAGTCAATCGTTTTGATCATGTGCATGTACTTACTGAACTCTGTTTGTAAACTGTTGCTCTGTATCAAAGGAGGAAAGAGTCTCCAGAAGGATTATTCTGTCAACATCTATGCCAAGTTCTAAGCTGATATCTTGTTTATGGACTGACGCAAGTAGCTTGCTGTGAGTTGTCACCTTTATAAGAAAAAAAGAAGAAATAATCTAGTACTAATGACAAACATGAAGTTTTTATAAAATATATATTACAAAAAGAGCAAGAGCGTTGCATACAGATACAATATTGATCCCTTTTCTCAGTTGGTCAAGGTACATAACTCTACAAAAGTAAAAGCAGGACCAATGGGAAGGTTGGCGCATTGTTCCTAGTAGTATTTCACACTTTTTTCACAGCTAGTGGTTCATTTTTTGGAATGACAACTGCACCAGTGTTGACAACACAAGGACTATATAAGTAACACCTTTTTTCTTAAAAGTGAACAAGTAAGCTTAGTGCATGCTAACCAAATTACTTCGATTATGTTAAAGAAAATTCATACCTGCGCAAATATATGTTCAGAATTATCTTTCTTCAGCTTCATTTGCAGGTAGGAAATCAGGCTACTGTGTGCTTGTCGTTCATGGTAATAATTCTGAAATCGCTTTTGTTGATGTTCGTCTAATTTGTTTTGTCGTACAACACTCTCCGGAGTTGCACACCAAAGTAGGAGCAGCTTGCCGGCTTCTAACAGCTGTTACAATGAGAAAGAAAGTTAACAAATGTAGCTTTTAACAATGAGAATGAAAGTTGACAAATATAGCTTTAAACAATGAGAATGAAAGTAAACAAATATTTATCTATAAAATAATAGACAATACACATGTATTATACAATTGTTGTATTATGTAAGCCAACTCACAGATATAAAGTCGATTTTACTTTAAATTATTCAATTCCGAATTTATACATTCAATCATAGACTCTTATTATCAACACGTGACCATACAATATCTTCCCATATCGGGACGCACTGGCGTACAAAAAATCATGTATTTTTCCTTATTGTAAGGTTCACAATTCCCATATTACACCTATGATATGAAACGACCGAAACGTGTGTAAAGGTTTCGAATGATATTCGGGATCGACAGACGCTGTGAAGTTGGAATGGCATAAATCCTCTTTAATTACCATGATCAATTCTCGTTTGTTTACAGACAAAACGTCAAGATGTTGTCAAAATCTGATATCAACGTCTTAAAAATTTAAATATTTGTTTTAAGGAAGGAAAAGAATAAATATGACATTTAACATTGTTCTGTACTATACGGGATATATTTGGACTCGTACATATTTTCCCAGCTGTGTACTCGTTCAAATATATCTCCGTATTGTACAGAAAAATGTTAAATAACTTATTACTATAACTTCTTTTTAACGTATTCAATATTAATCCGACTAATCAGACCAAATTTATCGATTTTCCGAGTGATTGAAAACCGAAGTTAGGCACTTAAAGTCATTATCGTTGGCGGTATTTTTTTTAAAAGAAATATTCGTCTTTGAGAACCGAAAGGGTAAAACATATGGCAATGAAACTCTTTTGTTTGTTGTTTATGATAAAATCACTATTAAAAGTCATTGAGGTCTTTCTTACCTTCCTCTCTTGTTTATCTGGGTATTTTTGTGAAACATCCATTATAATAGCTGAACATGTATCCTTGTGGAAGCCAATGAAAACGTCTCCTACTTTCATTTTACGCTTGGTGTTTCTGAAAATAACACAAAAACTAGATTTGTCTGAAGTGTTTGTGAACGATAAAACATGTTAATGTTATAGCCCACAAATCTAAATCACTATCATAAATAGGAACAAAATTAAGGTTATATTGAATACTGCTGGGTTTCATATCATGAAGAATATTTCATATGTCAAATATATTTCAAACGTGGAAGGTAAAAGATTTCATATGTCTCAAAATCACTGCTATTATACGCCAACTCCACCACATTATAGGTGCAAAGAAAATGAGCTGCCAACACTTCCTTGGCGCAGCAGTGCCTTGTGTTTACTTTTACACACGCGAGTATTTTTCATATTTCATTGGATAATTTTCCTTTCTCCCGTAGCGGAATTGTAATTTTTTAAGACCTGCTAGCATTCCTAGCAATTCGTTGCTTAGACACCATTAACGTGCTTGAGTATATAATTGTAATTTATATTACTTACGCTGATACACAACAAAACCAAATACTTCTTTAAAAGGGTAATATGCACACATATATATATATATATATATAATAAATTATATATATATATATAAATGTGGTTGCTTCGGAGGTTATTTCTAGTTTAGGATACGGATGGTTGGTAAGAAAACAAGCTGCTAGGAAGTCAAACGCTATGGACGTATGGTTATTTGAAAAAAAAATATTAGAAAAAAATGTAAGACAAAACTATGAACTGAATATATTTCTGAGCACTGTTCTGTGCAGTTTAAGAGAGAAGGATTCTATATATAAAGAAATCTAAGTACCATGAGACTCCCAAGGTATGACCAATTATGACCAAAGAGACACAATTTGAACACACGCAATGGATCACAGAACAATACTACAAGCAAATAACTAAGCTATTAGCAGTAGAAATATTTGGGAAATTTTTTAATATTTCCTTTCATTTGCCATGGCAACCAAATTTCTCAATTCAAGATATTTCTTTGAAAAACATTGAAGAGTATCATCCAAGAAATATTCCTGTGAAGTATTGTGAAATTGGATCAAGGGGTATAGAAAGAGATGTGGTTTTTAAAAAAATATTACGGACGACGAACACCGGACACCTTACAATCCACCTATCACAACCGCAATCGATATGGGCAAGTTACCTTTGTGTGAAGCTATTGCCATCATTTTGACATGCAAAGTCGCTGGCCCATTTTTCGAGCTGTAAAACAAGCTGTTGCTCTCTGTCTTTCAAAATGGTGTTCACGGTTAGAAAGTGTTTTTCCAGGCGGTTTATTAACGGTATCGGAAATTTCTTGTACACTGTCTGTTTTTCAGCTACCACGATCAGCCTGAAAAACGTATTATTACCTTTTAAGCTCTACCTCCATCATTCAAACCTATAAGCAAAGCAGCATTAATCGGTTAATTTACCTCAGAAGGAATCTTTAAATGTCTTCTAGCCAAGAGCACAGAAAGACATGTTAAATGGAAATATTAAAAAAAAATCTTAAGAACTAGCTTTTTGTTTCACGAAAACACGCGGGGTTCACATCCAATGAACAAAATGTTGATCCGTAATAAAGGATGTTACCTGAATTTTTTATGAACAGGACATTTTACTCTGTGAGTTCCAAGTCCAAGGTCGACGTATCTCTCACCGCCGAAGTAGACGTAGTACTGGTTGAGGGCATCATACAAACTCTCATACAGGTTGTCCAGGTTGAGCAGAACGACGGTATTCCCCGTTTCCATGCAAACCTTAATCTTGTTGATGTTCCTGCACACCTAAAGTTTTAATCAAGAACAATGTGAAACTGTACAATTAGATACAAATAGCAACTCTAATAGCGATCACAGGGCAATTGTCAGAGTCATTCAGGCTAACCAATCAAGAGAACTATAACTGAAAATTACTAAAGTACCTTCAAACGGATAAGTGATAGATGCATTCTACAGGTTTCCAATATGATATATTAATAACACAACAAGATCGCCGTGACGCAAATACCAACGCTCGTTGTTTTTTCTGTCATTCAAAAAGTGTCATAACTGATAAATAACAGCCATAAATATTAGCCTTGCAGTTGTTGTGCATATATTCTCGGCAATATGAATAAGTTTTATTTGAATATCTTTTTTATAGTTTACGATGCTGATCCAAATATAACAATAACCTAACATTTTCTTCACGAATCAACAACAGACAAGCTAAAAGTTGCATATTTAAAATGAAAGTTGAATAACTACATATGTTTAAATAACTACTATGCCAAAACCTGTGTATATTCTTGATCACTCCTGAAGCTGCTCCCAAAGATTGTAATTGGTCGTATCTCGTCGCCCTTAGTTTGAAGTAGCTGCTGGATGATAGACAGCGCTCCAAAGTTTTCCGTCAGCAGAAGCATGTATCGACTTTCACTGTAAAGTGAATACAAATTGCAATTTCTTAAGTAAATCTGGCTGGAAACTATCTGTCCAGCAGGAAGTTCAAATTCACGACCACTGTTACACTAGAATAACATTATTCCGACTGAGATTGACTAGGACTGTTCCTTAACCATGCATACTACATAGAAGAAGAATGATAAAATTCATCGTCACTGCTCAATAAGTTGTAATAAATGTGCTTTCACTTTTAAACCAGTACGAAACCAAAGTGTCAATAACCTTCTTGTTTTGTGTGTGTCAAAGAGACAGGCGCGAATAAGGCCATCAGGTGAACAGTCGGGGTCTCTCGCTCTGTGTATCTGTAAGGATAATGTAAAGGTCAAAGGCGTATCTATATGTAGAACAGTATTTACTATTTTTGAATAGTTAAAGACAAGGCCATACATTCTTGGAACTATCTAGGCAAAACAGGTATAAGTCAATTATTTTATTTAGACAAATGACTTGCTTCTATTTACTTTTACATAACAAAAAGTAGTTATAACGATAAAAAATTAATAACCTGCTATAATAGTCTCATGAAGTTTTAAAGTAAGAAAATAAAATAAATTATACCAAAACAAAAATAATGAGCTTAGCTTTCTACTGTTTAACACTTAAAATATTTCAAGAAATTGAAGTGTACGCCAATGCTCATTCAAGTATTTCAGCACTGTCAATTTATTAGTAACAAGTCTACTAGTAGCATGCAAATAACTTTATTTAAAGTTAAACTATTTTTACATGCTCCACTGTGGCAACCAGCATGGACACCAGCTCAATTGCAATACTCAACTGAAGGTCAAATAAGGCAACATACCTCTGTAGAGCATGAAATCACGCGTGCCAAATGACGTCTGAAGATTTCCTCTGGGTTCACTTCGTCCAATCCACCAAAATTGCGTCGTATAGCATGCAGCATTTCATACCATGTTGGTGGCTGGTTAGATTTCTCTACAAAGCTATACACCATTTTGACCAAGCTGAAATAGTTTTAAAAAGCTGAAATAAGTATAAACATCACCTAGCTAACGATTCTATATTTACCAGTTTTCTTTCATGCTTTTTGGTAATTTTTCTGTTATTTTAAATGCGAATGTAGATTTTGGTTCATGAAATTGTGAAAGTAAGGCAGCCTTTAATATTTCTGTTTTAAATTTGTGATAATAACAACACCACAATAAAGTCATAACCCTATGTTCTCATGCGGTTTTCAAATGAACATGTATTAATACATCAACTTTCTTAAATATGGCCATAGAAAGAAAGTGTTGAATCTCATTGTTATTACTTCCCTTCACAGAAGGTTACACTTTCACTCATCATTCATTCAGTTTACTAGTCTTGTCAGAGATGTAAGACTTGTTTTCAGTGTTAAATTGTTTACCTATAAAAGTCCCGTAGCCCGAAGAACTCTCTCATTTTCTGTGTTGCCTGTGCAAAAACCTCAAGATAAGATATTGATAAAGGCTCTATCAAAGAATCCATCAAGTTTCCAAGGTCTTTAGAACTCCCGCAGATACCACTGGAGCAGCAGATATAAAAATACTTCAGACCAAAGTCATATATAGAAGGAGAATATGAAAATGGTTTTCCTAAATAGCATGTGTCATGATTTAATGTCGGACTGATATCGCTACACATAATAATTAATAATAAATAAGGTTGTCAACCATTTAAAAACTTCATGACATATGAAAGATCAAAAGCAGTTATGACTCCAGAATAAAAAACAACAACATTATTCTATACATATTTGAGTACCGAGCACTGTTCTGGAGTTCCTCCAGGTCTGGGACCTCTCGCTGGACGAGAATTCCTCTGTTCATTTTGGCTGGGTCTAATGCCCAGTTAGATATCCCAATAAAGGCAACCTAGCGATCATAAAATGCACTTATTGAATCGCTTGTCAGTCAATTGTTAATTTATTTACCGAGGCCAAGGAAAGACATATTTACCAAGGCCATAAGAGTTTTTTAATGTCATTAGAAAAATCACAATACTTTTTGATAATATATATAAGTGTGATTGTGTCGCAATGATTTTTGTTTAACATCATTACAATTATGGTAAATGAAAGTTAAACACCAAAGCAACCCTGGTTCCATTCCCGACTCAGGCCCATGTGAGTTTGTTTTGTGGATACCATACCGGGCAAGTGGTTTTCCTCCGGGTACTCCAGTTTCCCCCACAACACAAGACCACTATCTTGCGTTAACATCGTACCAACATCGAGATTGATTAATATATTCTTTTAATAACATGTTTGAAAATTGTTGTTAAATAAATAAGTTTAAACTAAAGTATTCAATGAAGAGGGTTAAAAAGGGTCATAGATTTTCATAATAACAAACCTTCATAAATGGTTCCGGTTTCTCATCTCCCTGGCAACCATCTTCCAGAAGTGGGTGGAGGGTCTATAAAAAGACAGCAACACTCATGATCCTTTGTTTCCATTGTGGCAAGAGATTCGCTCTCAAAAATCAACTATGTAAGCCTGACGCCTTGCTACACATATTCATATTGTCATTGGTAACCTGTGTACTGAAGTTTCTTGTAAATGTCTTCAACAGTTTACGAGTTATGGCTAGAATTTAAACTATTGGCACAACTAAGCTGCAGCTGAGGAAGCAAAAAAAACATAGCATGTACCTTCAATGGCATTCTTGGGCTATCCTCAGCAAGCCCAACCTCATCCAAAACAACAGCTGACACAAATGTCTGCAGATCCTTATCCTTCTGAAACTGTGCGCACTGTCGGAATGTTCCAACAATGCCATCTGGGGTCGACAGAGGGCTACATTGGAACGATACCATCTGAACCTGCAATAGAAAGTCGAACCATACATCATAATTGTTTTAGATATTTTCTGCATTTTAACAACACAAAGCAATTTCTTGCAATATCTAAATAAAGTAGCAATGCTCGGAACATACAGTTTTATATCATTATCTTTTTGAGTTGTAACAATGTTTAACAAGATATTAACGAAAAATGATAAACCACCTGCTTCAACAATCTGAACAAATCATGTTTAGCGCTGTTCCCTTGCATGGCATCGGAGACTATTGTCTTTGCCAGCGACTTTGAACTTCCAGGTTTTCCGACAAGAAACAGAGGTATTCTGAGCTCGATACAAACAACCATCATGAAGACGTTCTCCTTCAGAGCAGTATTTCGTGCAATGTTGTCCTCTAAAGACACATTGTCCAAGAAGACCTCCTGGCAGCTATAAATGAAAATAAAAATGAACAAAACACTGCTTACATCTTTAAGAATCACGCTATTATTATTTTTTACCTTTTTCTACTTTCTTAATGTTTGTATTATGGTTATATCATCTATTGGTATTCAATGTTAATATTACCGTTCGATTTCTTCCAATATTTGAGCTTCCCCACCCTGAAGGCTGCACGGCTGGCGGAAATGCCCCGCAACAGCCTGTCTGTACTTTTGTCTTGTCTTCAAGCAGGCATGGTAACACACACCAATGGCCAGGATGAGAGATCTCGTGATATTATCAAGTTCCTAAAATGTTTGGTACAAGTTAAGCATTGTTCAAATTTTATTTCTACACAAAGCATTTACATTACTCAAATTAGAGGTTTAAGACTAACACTACTCCTCAGTAAATACTTCAATGTCACCATTCCACGAAGTAATTCTTGTTTAAAAGGCAAGGGTTAATCTATATACACAATGTAAAATGTATTCTTTCTTTGTCAATTTATTTTGATTGCAATTTTCCTTAACAAATCACCTGTGACAAATATCTCTCATCTTCTGTTTCTTCCTCCTCATCGCTATCACCCTGTCGGTGTTCTTCACTCCCCGACACCTTCCTGTCCATTGCCTCGAACAGCCAGCCTCCGTCTTCACCCTGGTAGTAGAACCACGCCATCACTGTCAATACCCTCTCTACATCCCGCAGTGAAACAAAACTGCACTCATCCTACAAAAGAGGGAACGTCAAATTGCTATTGCGAGTATAAAGCCAACTTGTACATATTGTAAAGCATTAAAGTCAAAACAGATAAGCCATAGTGTATGTCAATCCTGACATATTTCCAATGCGACACAAAGAAATTGTAAAACGATACGTTGACATCACAATCAACCAAAATAAATTATTACCCTTTGCGCTCTCATATAGTCTTGAGACACTGTCAGAATGCGACTGACAACCTCGATCAAGTTTGGAATGGCTGGAAGTTTGTCATCATTTATCTGTAAATGCAAAATTGAATTTAATATAAAATGGTATTTAAATTGTTAAATATACAACAATGATGCCATTCATATTGAAAACGATCACAATGACAGCCAATAATAAAGCTTATTGATTTAGCAATGACTGTAGTCTACGTACATATCTCCTGACCATCTGCCTGATGTACAACTCCTCAACGTTTGTGTTGAGTTGTCCAAAGTCCCAGACAAGGGGCAGTAAGCTTTGTGGGAGTGGTTGTACACGATACACCTGAAAATTGAAGGGACACATTGAACATTTCATGGGAGCCGGAGGAAAAATATCTACACGCATATACGATTGAAATCTACTTCATTATATATCTATATAATTATATTTCAATGAAAAGAACCTAGCAACACATAATGTGGATTGTCACTTGAAACATGTAACCCAAGTTTGGGTCATCAATCTTCATCAAGAGCTGACAAAAGACAGCGTGATCGACTACGCCGCTTTGTCTAAGAAGTAAATACAATAATGATCTAATACATGCCTGTCAAAGCAATAAAAAAATCAAATCAAAAAGTAAACAAGAATAGTGATGAGGCAAAACCGGGTTTTTAATGATTTGCAGAAGAGATTCAGTTTCAACTGTTTTCTTCTATTTTTGTAACAGTGATCTTGATCCTAGGGGCCCCAAACACAATCCCATGGACGCCCTCCATTAACGCTTCCTACATATCATGTTTGGTCACAGAATGTCAACCATAACTTAAATTATTCAGTACCAAATGGTGATCTATTTTAATAACAGTGACCTTTACCCTAGGGGGCCCAAGAGGCAATCCAATGAAATAACTCCATAAAATCATCCTATATTTCAAATTTGGTCACACTTTGTCAACCCTTACTTAAGTTATTCAGAACTAACTATTTTTTTTATTTTTAGCAACAGTGACCCTGACCATGACCATAACTATCAAGGCCCAAAACACAATCTCATGAAAAGTCTCTATAAACTCTTCATGTATACCAAGTTTATGTCGACCTTTACTTTAGTTATTCAATACCAACCATTTTTCTAATAATAATAACTTTGACTTTGACCTTTATCCTAGTGGATTCAAACACAATCCCATGAAAGGTCTGCATAAACTCTTCCTATATATACCAAGTTTGATCACTATATGTCAAACCTTGCTAAAATTATGCGATACATAAAGGGACTTTGAAGCTGCCCTCCAGAAGTCAATCAAGGGTCATAAATTGTAATAAGGGTTAAAATGGAGTTATTTAACCTAAGCATAAGATGGTGGTCAACAATTGTGTGAAGTATCACTTTCATAGAGTCAATTTAATGAATGTTATATAAGTTCTTTATTAAAATCCCAACTTGCCCTAAAACTTTAACCTGCCCTTAAACTTAACCTCATTTCCTAAGTCAATCAGGTGACATATATTGTATAAAGGATATTATTGAGTTAGTTAACCTCATTGTGTGATGGTCCTGAAACTGTGTAAAGTATTAAGTGAACTGAATGAAGTTTATAAAAGTTATTAATAAATATCCCAACCTGCCATTAAACTTTAATCTCAATTCTTAAGTCAATCAGGGGCCATAACTTGTAATACGTTATTGCGTGATGGTCCTGAACATCTGTGTGAAGAATTGAATGAAAAGTATAGAAGTTATCAATAATTACCCCTACATGTGCTAAAACTTTAACCTCAGTTCCTTAGTAAATCAGGGGCCATAATTTGTATAAAGGTTAATATGGAGTTATCTAATCTCATCCTGTGATGGCCCTGAACGAATGTGTGTAGTATTTAGAGAATTGAATGAAGGGTACTGGAGTTATAGGTGAAAATCCCAATTTGCCCTAAAACTTTAACCAGACGCCGACACCGACGCTATGGCAAGTAGTATAAGCCTCCTTATTCTTTGAATAGAGTTCAAAGCAGGCTAGTTAGAGGACCTTGAGTTAGAAGAACGCCGTTCGAATGTGCATATTTGACAACACTAACAAGCCTTTTCAACAAAGTGAATAGTATAGTAAGGATGAACCAAAATAATTCTTACCAATCTCCTCATTGGTACGCGTCCCAGTCTGTCAGTTGTCTCATCTGCATCAACGTGATATCCCAGGCCTGCTTGCTCCAACTTTTTTATCAGTTCATCGGAGTGCCTGAAAACATATGACACAAATGACAATCTCTTAAGTAGCAAAATTTGTAAAGAATATTTACAATCAATTATTCAACAACTGCTGTCTTACTGGTACAGCACACAGAATATTTCAAAGATTTGAAAAAAAAATCAAATATAAGTTCATTTTTCCCAATTCAGTTTTAACTCCAGATAAAATTTAGAACACTTCACTTAATATATGTAGTATAATTTATGCCAAGCAAAACGAAAATAAATGTTGAAAAATGTAACCTCTTACTTTCTATAAGGATTGCATGCAGCAACAATTTTCAGATTTTCACAAAGAGCCAGACGCTTCCCAGCAATCGATTTGTCACACATGATTTCCTTAATAAGTCCGATAGCTTCCGTTGTGTTAGCCTCATCAAAGAACATTACTGTGTACATATGGCGGCCATATTTTTCAATGTTCACCCTTGCAGCGTTCTCCGCCTCGTTCACCTTTCGTTTGATATCTTCATTTGTTGTTCCTCCATGTACCTACAATGAAATAAAATATGAAATAATTCCCAACCACTCTTACATGCAACAGACACCTATATGGAGAATAGAATTATTGAAACCCGTCTGAGTAAAACTTGCATTTGCAAATAATTTAACGGTTATAAATACCTTCATGAGTATCATGTTCTTGACATCTACACCTGGCGGTGACTGTAGTTCACACATAAACTTGATGAGGCGTGTTTTCCCACAACCTGTCTCACCCATGATTATCACAGGGATATCACATCTGCAAATAATTATAGAGGCACTTGATGATGCAGATATGCTTAATAAGTGAAACAAAGCATCAGAGCGCGTGTACTGAAATGATATGCTTTAAAAATAAAATTAATCAGTAAATCGACAGTTTGGTGTTACCTAAATCTCATATAGATTGCCATGATCTTTTTCACATTATCCGTAGTTAGTTCGTATGTGGAATCTGGGTCATGCGGAAATTCTACGCCCATAATGCTGCACAGCTTCATGATTTTCTGGTCTCTGAAAAAGTAGTTCAAGATTTTTTTCTAGAAATGTCACAGTAGTATTACGATGTTATACATATGTATATATGTTGAGAAGGTGTGTAAGTGACCCGGTAGCTCAGTCGTTAGAGCACACGCTCTATAAGCAAGCGGTAAAAGGGTCGAATCTCGGCCTCACTGCACAATCTCCTTACCCTGTGGCAAATGGGGCCAAATATGGAACCGTGACTGTTAACATACTCAATATCCTACTTGTGGTTTTGTCGAGATCATGTTCACCTTTGTCTCTATCCTGGAAAACCAGGGACAAATTCCAAACTAGGAAGGGGAGTACCTCACGGTATCATGCCTATACAGGTGTTGATGTGTTTTAGCTGCCCGGTAGTGCTGTCAGTAGAGCACACGCCCTGATAGCAAGAGTCCCGGGTTCTAGCCCAAGACTGGCCGAACATTTTATATATGAAAACCTAAATTACCTTGGCAATGCATCAAAGTCTTCCCTGATTGGTGCTTGATTTCGTACCAAGGAATCATACAGATTTTGGGCCATGATTCCCTGCTCCAGTATTCGGTTGGTTTGTTGGTCAACAAGGTTGCCTGTATTCCGGTCGATATAGAACCCCAGAAATGTGAAGGTGAAACGGTCCGAGTTGAAGAACAAGTACGGATGAGGACTGAAACATTACGAGAATGGTTAATATTAATTGTGTTCTAAGTATTTTTCAACTAAGATCATTTAACACAGTTACATGATTACATGATAAAACAACACCACAACAGAAGTAAACCCTTATTTGGTAAAAAGGGCATAATTCAAGAAGCTTGAATAAAAAAAATTGCGAATTTTGCTCATCATATGTCCATAGTCATTTAAAATGTTTGCTAAAGTTTCATGTTTATATTTAAAACAAAAATGTAATTGCCTGCAAATTTATTTGCATAATTGTAACAACATGGCTATGATAAGATTTTTGATGAAAAAAATCCCAAACAGTCATGTTAACATGTGCATTAGCCTAAATGCTTTTAGTTTGTTACCTAGACTCCCATGTTCGACGCATTTGATACAGTTGCAGCTGATCTTCATCCTCGGTATCCATGGCGTCTTGAATATTCATCCCTGGTGTTTCCTCACTCATGTTCAACGACCGAGTGGAAAAGTCCTAAACATTCAAAATGAAGTTATGGAAATAAAAGTTACATGAACTGATCATTACCTGAACAGATTTAAAACTGAACATTTTATGTCATTTGTCAATTCATGTAATGCTCAACTTACCCGAGACATCTGAATCAGAAACCTCAAGACAAATGTTGCAAATCCAGGAAGGTCTTCGGCTGCAGCAACAGAAACAAACTGGTTCTGTTCAAAGTCAACCAGTTGAGTGTTCAGGAACCAGACAAAGTGATGCAACTCCGACCAGGACGGGTCCCGCACCCCGCAATGCCTGCACAGTAAAGTCAGAATATATAACACAAACAATGTAACTATCGAAGTCAAACTATTTAATGGAATCTACAGGGTGCAATATTCATGTGTTTGCTCATATACCATAGTTCTTACAAAAGAAGAATTCTTATAACACCAATTTTACAGCGCTGCAGATTTTGTGCATATGTGTCTATATGACTTGAATACATTTTCATTTTAGAGTTACTTTAATAGAAACTAAATGTACGTTGATTTGTTCAGTTAATATCACAGAACAGAAATTGTCCAAGATTGATGCTTCAATTCAAGATTAATTTTTGGTTCCTGTAACATTTTCCTTTCTTAAATTGTAGGGTTAATGCCAAAATATAACTGGCCAACCAATACTATAAAGAAAACATTTGAACTTCGGCATTAAACCTGTATTGAGCAATATATAACTTACTTTAGCAGAACATTTAGGCAAGTTTTAGGATCGCCTTCAGGCTCAGATGGTTTGACAGATTCCAGTGATTTCCGCTGGTCCAACCTCAACAGGTACTGAAATGTTCGCTGAAAAACAGGACTCCGGAACTGCTGTTCATCGAATAGTTGGTCAGTTGGCATAAAATCTGCAATTGCGTTCAAAAATTGGTCAAAATCTATAGTATGTGTAAGTGTGAACAAAACTACAAATTTCTGAAGAAAGGGACAAGCTTTACTCACTTAAATCTTATCTGGTGTTTGAAGCCATAGAACTTGCAATATTTTAGTAATTGAAAGCAAAATCTAAATCTCTTTCTAAGCAAGTCTATGATTGATTATCAATTTTACTTCACGGAATTTAAAAACAAAAAACCACCTTGGACAGAATTTCTGTCAGAATATATTTGCAGGCTTTCATCAGGTGAGCGACAGGTTGAATCCGGAAATAATGTGAACACCGGGTGTATGAAGCGAGGCTCCTCCTACAAACAAAGTAACTCAATGCAAACAAAATGAAATTTTAACATAATACCAGTTGTTTAAATATACATTTCACACCACAATAGCAAATTATCAATGTTTGTTCCTTTTAAGAATATAGGCACATACTTTTGCATCTGTTGCTTGGGTCATAATTGGCATTGCTTCTATGAGATACAAATCATGCACGGATCTCCGCCAGACGTATCCTGATTTGTCGACCAAACAATTGAGTATCAGCAAGTTGAACAACACGTAGTCCACACCTTCCTGGACCTTTTACACATAAACAGTACATACATATCTTGATATTGTGTAGATGAACAAAATATTTATGTTTCAGAATATATATCTTTGAAAAGTTTTTGTATTAGGTGCTCTGAATTGTATTCCTCCATCTGCAGATATAGTTGGAATCTCTAATCATACAAGTACTTGGGGTTTACCTATAAGTTTATTATTTGTTTTATTGATAAGATTCCTGAAATTAATGCAAACTTTGATTAGATTTAACTTTTGAGTTTTATCTTTATTAAGGATTGTTGGGATAAGAGTGAGGTTTGTGCACATAGACTGGTTTAAACCCCCAGTAAATTTACATTTTACTGACCGTTCCAAGGCAGTACTTAACACTTCTTGATAAACATACCTAGTATATATAGTATGAATGCACTGTGCTACTTTTGTGCTGTTCTTCTAAGTTTCTTGTTTGTGATTTAATGTTCTATGTCTTTGGCGTTTACCCAGTGCCATTAAACCGGGTTTATGTTTCAACTTTTTGCTACTGAGCTTGTTTCTGCAGCTTTTTGCATAAATATTCACTTAAAATTTGGTAATAGACAAATCATATTGACACTAGAATCAATGTGTATGTGA
Organism: Mya arenaria; assembly: GCF_026914265.1. Lineage (NCBI taxonomy): Eukaryota > Metazoa > Mollusca > Bivalvia > Myida > Myidae > Mya > Mya arenaria. The sequence continues at coordinate 14,387,134 of NC_069127.1, read as the reverse complement.
TATATGTTGAAAGCATACAAACAATAACGTCATCTGTAAAGTGAACTTTTCAGAATTGTGTTTACATCCCTTATGCTCAATTTATACTCCTTGGAACTTGCAAATACAAATAACACTTTTTGCAATACCTCATGGTTCATATTAAGATGGAATATTTTTGCGGATTGTTTTCGTGGGTCTGGCGTGTGCTCCAGAAGTCTCTGTATGAAACAATGCAAGTTGATCACTTTTTCTTGGAGAGGTATTGACACTTTTTGTGTGTCCACCGACTTGTTTTTTCGTTGTATTTGCACTTGCACTGCCTCATCTTTTCGGTGCACAAACAGTGTTTTACCAACCCCGGCTCGTGTTGATTTTATAATACGCACTGTTGATCTAAAATAATAATATGCATAAATTAATGAATTGTATTATTTTGGGGTATAAAAGAAGCAGTCGATTGTTTTAATAATTAATTTCAGAATGTTAGACTTACTGGAATCATTTAGCTTCGAATAAACAATGGAATTAATGAAACTATAAATATCACTGAATATGTTTGATACTATCGGATGCTGCCCTCAAAGGAAATGATAGTAAAATATTTAGAAATCCAACATACAATTTAAAACGCTGTGGATATAGTCATAAGTCTTGTACACTGCACTTTCTCAAATTGTGCTTTACCATTGTACGAAGTTTTATTAAATTTTATTAAATTTCATCCATAAATCCAAACAAAAAAAACAACAAAAAATCACTAATCCATATGTTCTCAAGTAAGGCGCAGCGTCAGAAAAATAAAACATAAGTGCAACTTCTCTGTAATTGGCAAAATATAGTTTCGGTTAATGTATACTGCTCTCTCATTGTGCTTTATCATTGTATGAAGACATCCAGTAGCTTTCAAGTTAAGTTATGGACATGAACAAGTAACAAAAGGCAATTACTCTGTAATCAGCGTAGGAAGAATTAAGGTTTATATACACTGCACTTACTCTTATTTGCACAGTTTTAATAAAGTCAAAATCGAAGTTTTCAGGAAAAGCAGCTGATAAAAAAAGTAACGAAGGGCAATAACTCTGTAATTGTCAAAAATAAATGTATGGTTTTTACACTGCATTTCAATTTTTTGTGCTCTGTGATGCTGTAACAGTTTCCACATCGTAGTTTTCAAGTAATGCTCCGGACAAGAAAATGTACTAAAGTATGATAACTCTAAAATTGACTTAAGTAGAGATATGGTCCTTGTTGGTTGCATTTTCTTTTAGTTTATTCATTGTTTGAGGTTTCAACAAATAATTGGCCAAAATGCAGTAATAGCTTTTATTCATTGTACGTCCTTTCTTTGCGCTTTACCATTGTATGAAGTTTCAACGAATTCCAAATTTGTTTTCAAGTTATGCTACGGACACGGAAAATATCAACGAAACGACCGACCGACCGGCTATCTGACCAACCGACCCTAAGATGACTCCAATATACCCCCTGCAAATTGCTTGTCGAGGATATAATACACACTCTAAATACATATAATAGTTAAGTATCTTCTAGAATGAAATCGATATACGTATTATATCATCTTTTTAGCACAAACAAATGAAGATCAATGTACCAGACTAGTAATACGTTCTAACATATGTAGAGTATTCATACCTTTTGAAATCCACCATGGCTGCACAGGGTTTGCCAGGAACTGCCGGAGCCTCCAGATGACGAGTCACATATTCCTTCAATTGGCGTCCATTGACCGGGCCAACATGCCGCAGACACTTTTCCAAAGACGAAACAATCGTCGAACGATATTCGTTGTCTGATCCGCATATCACGAACAAGCGATACTTGATACCTAGCAAACACACATTCATAAAAAAGCAATCAAATCTTGATTTTGATCACTTTTGGATGTTTGGATTTTTCAGTTTCAATTTCATTTGTAACAATTCCAGTCTGTAACTTAAGGTAGCACATCCCTAAAGAAATGCTCCACTTAAAACTATACAATTTGAATGCTTCAGCCTATGCTGTTAGGCATAAGACTTCAGGTGGTTTATCATTATTTGTTTTATTATAAAGTTAACGCATAATTTGATAAGATTTACCTTAAATTACATTTTTACTTTATTCAGGAGTGTTGGGATAAGAGTGAGGTTTTGCACGTAAACTTGTTTAAACCCCAAGTAAATTTACATTTTACTTATATAGTATGTATGCACTGTGCTCTTTGTGGAGTTTAGTGCTGTTGTCCTATGTTTCTTCCTTTCATTTGTATGTTTTTGTGTCATATGTCTTTGGCGTTTACCAATTGCCGTCCAAACTTTTTGCTACTGAGCTTGTTTCTGTATTTTTTCATATAAATATTCAAACCTTTTGAGGGTTTCAAGGTTCAGGGTTGAATCCACCATGAAGCACAACTATTTTGTTTACATTAGCTAACATTTTTTTAGTTAGAGTTAGTAACGTGTTTTCATAAAAACAAAAGTATTTACATTTGTAGATAAAATTTTAGCTCCTTTGAAGGATTCAATACTGAAATTTCAAACTTACTTTTTTTTTTAAAAACAGACTGTAAAAATTTATATTTTAAGCATTATGTTCACAAAAGGTTTAAATAAGTTATGAATAAAGAAACGGTTATGTATGTTCTAGAACTTGTTGATTTCATCTTAAAGCATTGACTTTCCAACTTTTACGCGGTTCGAAAAGCATGTTAAAACTCTAATGCCATATGGTTAGCTTAGTACTGATTGATAACATGTGCTGATGATGTGATCAATAATTCATTTTTCTAAACGCAAATATATTTCTCGCTTTTCTGATACCAAATGTTGAAAATAAATGAAATAAAGGGTTGTTTTCCTTCACCCTCCGGTAATGTTGTTTTTATCAGAAATTCTAAAATGGGGGTTCGGTAATTCAAGTTAAAATAAAATTGCTATTTGACGGTAAAAATCTGTTAAAAATGTTTTTGAAATCAGACATCATCAAGCTAATCTTATTTTGAAATGACGCCCAAAATGGTCTTACTACCTTAATAGACTTCTATCAAGTATTTCTGTAGTTACCATCAGAGTGCCTTATGTCCAACAGTAGCTCTTCCAAGCACTGTTCCGCTGCCTCGCTGACGTCAAAATCCAGCTGATCTGCGTGGAGGAGGCAGTGAATTTTACCAGATCGATCATATATCGCCCGTCGCCAAAAAATGCTCACCTGATTAATACGAACGTTGAAAACATAGGTAGGTATAAGACAGACTATTTAGCAGTGTTATTGTTCTTGAGTATTCTTGAGTATGGAAATTCTCCTTTTTAATGAGCTATCTGTACAAGTTATGCAGCGGACAAGATTGCCCACACAGCCACCAAACATACACTCCCACTCACGAGCACCAATTACACAAATGTTAATTCATTTTCGATCATCTTTTAGAATCTAACAACTAAACATTTGTGTGCACAAGGAAAGCAAACATTTGTTCTATGTTTTTATAGCTGATTTTTCTTAAATCTTTATTCTTTATGTATTAATCAAAATATTAATTAAATGACACCATGTTTTACCTCATCGGCAGAGGTTTCTGAGGTACACACGAGGACTTCATCAGACTGCGGCAAGGGCTGGTCAGGATCGTACATGTAGATTGATAGTGCGACACGTAGAACTTCATCTGTATAGATATAACAAATACATAATGTTGGCATGCAGCCTGTAACATATTTGCAGTGAAATATTTCGTATTTTGCACCATAAACCACACACTTATATATTGGACTAATTTATAATTCTGTTACAAACCACTTTAAACGGTAGGCAATGGACAAATATTACCAAGATGAAGATACATTACCAACATGACATTAATTCACGAAAACCTACACACAAACAGACAAATAGCCAGGCAGACAGCTTTAAACAACGATAGCTGTTATGTATGTTAGGCACCTTAACTAACGAAACATTATTACCACTTGGACAAACCACGAGGTTTGGCTCCTCCTCCACATATACTGGCGGCATGTTTCTTCTGATATTTCGCTCATCTGTAAATAAAAAAATCAGGCCTAAAAAGGTCTGTGTTTTGGGTAACCCGACCCTACCTGGCGAAATCCACTCAACCCTATTTGTTTTTAGACCATTGTGTTTTGTTTTTATTTTACGATTTTCCAATGTTTAGATGTTGGCTTTATTAAGCAGATAAAAGTAAATTATAGGGATGAAAACGAATATTCGAATATTCGAATATTCGACCAAACGTTTGGTATTCGAATGTTAAAATCGATATTCGAATATTCGATGTTTTTTTGTATAAAAAATAAAATAATATAACTATTGCCTCGAAATGTGCTGTTTTGTTTTTATAAGGAGTGACCTCTTATGCCAGAGGCGTGAATGTGATGACAAATACACTATATCCGCGTCATATGTCAATTAGGGATACATCGTCGGTGATTATAAACAGTCCCCGTAATTTTACGAAAACTGGCAAGTAGACAAGTGACATCAAAGAAGTTTCAATAGTTTTCAGTATATCCAAATGACCATGCAAATAAAGGATTTACGGCATCGGCCCCCACAGCAATGTGTTGGCTTGGCTGCAATATAGCTCAAATTGCCTTGATGATATGAATGACATTTTCTAGTTATGTGCTATAGCTCAAATTGCCTTGATGATATGAATGACATTTTCTAGTTATGTGCTAACAAACTGTTTTCCATGCTTCGATATAACATCCGTGCTTTAAAATGTAACTGTATATGAAAGCGTTTTATGATATATTTTCTGTATTGTTATACAATAGATTAGTCAGAATTCTTTTTTTTTCGTTTTATTATTTTACCATTTCCCGAGTTGGGTTGATTTTCCAAAGGTTATATTTAGTAGAAGTCAATTCCCGAACGAGGCTGTCCGTCCTACATAACAACCCTGAGATCCGGTTCGCGGCATTCAACCGAAAATTTACGATCTTCCCCTTGTTTACAAATATTAATGCAGTGGAATGGATATTATTATTGAAGTTGTTTTCTGTATGTTCAAAATCTATTGCTTTTTATTTGATTGTTTTGCTTCTGAAAATTGGGAATTTCAGTGGCTGAGTTTGTGAAAAATAAGGGTCCGTCGCGTGAACCGGCTACGACAAGGAAGGGTTAAAATGCACCGGCTTTTACTACAGTGAATACTAATAATAGTTTACTGCACTTCTAAAATATTAATGTTGGTAATCGAATATTCGAATATTCGATCGAAAGAATTACCGAATATTCGAATATCAGTTTTGCCATTCGTTTGCATCCCTAGTAAATTATATACTGCGAAGATGCAGTGTACAATGTCTTTGGACCGAAAACCATGTTGACCGGGATGAGACAATACGAAAGAGAATTGATATTGTATCAATGTCAATGATACGTATCGATATACATATACTCATCGGACCATAGTCATCAGTGACTCTACCCGAAAAGACTCGCAAATGCGACTTTATCGGCAATGACAATGGGACGATTTAAATAAAATATAAAGTTGAGTACTTAATAGCGGTATCAAAATATATCTTTAATGCTCTTATGATCGGCGTCAGATATCAGTGAAAGTAAGAAACAATTAATTATTAGACATCGCATGGTTTTTCAGGCCGTTAGGAAGTTCGTATAACTAGCGAGTTTTATCAACCTTAAACCTTAAAAAGCTGATCAATGTGTGCTTAATGGAAGAAAAAAATATTAATTTTAGTTTTCATACTATTTAATGGACTTGCAAATAGTGCCTTTGCCTTACTTGCACTCGTAGTTCATAATACATGACTTCCGACACCGTTAAGAATAATCGTTGGAAAATTATACTACACCGCGGCTGAAACAAAATATGGGTTGCACGACGATCGACTGCTCTTTGAAAGCTTTAATGACGGGATATCAACTAACATACATGTCATAAGTTCACGTTGACAGGAGTGGCAATACTGACATTTAAAAGCGTAACATTGACATCAAAGGATACACAGAGTGACAGGTGACAAGGATACAAAGAATGACAAGCAGAGTGAATAAATGCCGCCGAAAGAGGATGTTTTCGTCGATGGCTGTTATAAAACAGACATAGGGGCCACTAATTTTGCTGATGGTACAGACGTTAAAAGAAAACAACAACGAAGAGACGCACATTAACAGTGATGGGATTTATAACGAAAGCAACGGATGTGTAAACAATTGTGTTTTTTGTGTGGTAACAAGAAAATTTGTTTAAATGATATCCCTGATAAGTTTATAGAATGGACATGGAAGGTTGCTGAATTATTCCTATATAACATGCAAAGCGGCTGCAGAGCGATGGACTGTTATGAATCTTGGATATGAGTTTGAGTTCGATTAAAATAATGTGTTGTTTATGGAGTAGCATATGTACACTACATGACAATATTTCAAACTGATTATAGAGTAGATGAGAGAAAACTTTTTGATAAAGTTGCATGGATTTTTGAACAATTATGTCTCTAATGTTCTAAAGATTTGATCTCATTATCTAGTTATTGACCCCATGTGACCATCATTTACAAGCGGCCGAGATTATATAAAGGGAGACATTCTGACCAAGCTTGAAAATCTTCTGACCAATTCATAGCACAATATATTAAAGAAAGAAAAATAAATGTGACGGATGAACGAACAGACAGAAGAGTTGACGTACGGAATGATGGACAAAAACCGCCAAAATCATATCCCCCTCCCGAAATAACTTTTTTCGGGTCAGAAATAAACGCGACAAAAATGTATAATTTGAATCTATGAACCTAAAAAAAGAACAATAATTACTTTATAAGTGACTATGTTGAAGGCTTAATAAAATTTAAATTTATTCCCTTGTTACTAAAAATAGAAAGTAGTGGAATCTCCAACAGAAAGGGAGACCATATAGCAAGACTTGGTACCCTTGTTTCAAGTGTTAACTTTACATAACTATCAGATTTTAACATTTTGGCCATTTTTTTGTTGTTGTTGTTGTTGATCAATCATGACCCCTTGTTGTATTTTTGTAGAGGGTCACCCAAAGAAGCTTTTGTAAAGTTTAATTGAATTTGGACTGCTAGTTTTAGAGGAGATGTTTGTCTGAAGTAAAAATAGTAAATTGGCCACTTTATTGTTGTTGCTGTAGTTGTTGTTGTTCTTGTTGATCAATCATGACCCCTTGTTGTATTTTTGTAGATGCTTACCCAAGGAAGCTTCCTGTAAAGTTTCATTAAATTTGGACTAGTAGTTTCAGAGGAGAAGTTTTTTTAAGCAATTGTTGATGGACGGACAGATGCCGGACAAAGACCGACCAAAATACAAATGTAGCTCACCTACATAATTCTCTTATATGATTGTTCATTTGTTATTTTGCAATGTCGTTTACACTACCTCAGGTGTACTTAGTATTTGATATTGTCATATTGTCTATATTAACTCACCTCTTTCAGCAAGCATGTTGAGGATGACTCCCAAATGTTCGAGACTTAAATAATCACTGATGTTCGATGAGATCGAGCCAAGGAAGTTTTTCCACAATTCTTTGAGATCATTTATCAGAGGTTTTACACCGATATTCCTGAAATGCCAAACACCCAAATTTATAATACTGTAAAATTCTCATCAAATACAGCTATCTACAGCTAAAATTTGAAACATTCTTTAAACGATCTCTTATTGATTCATTAACTTGAAGAGTTAACAGTAGTGTACCATTCGTTAATGTCTTGAACATTTCATATTTTATCAACAACAGAAAAAGGTAACATGGTCTATCTATACATGTATGCGCCCCTCACCTACAAAGTTACATCGCGGTTTAAAATATATGGAATATATGTTGCCTTTCCACATCAAGAATACCTATTTCGGCCTGAAATGTGTTTAGTACAAACAAGCAATTTGAATAGACATGTTACAAACTCATGTTTTTTTTTATATAGGCCCTTTAACATAGCCAAATAATTAGCAATGCAATGTGATATATGCCTGAAAGCACGATATACAGTTTAAAATAACTGTTTTAATAAGTCATCACAATGCTTACGCTTTGTGTTCAACACTGGTGACAGATCGCTTGATCAGTGAGCTGATTGATGTTGTGGAGTTGCTCCACCCAGAAAACCTAGGACCGACATCCTCTGTGTATTCATCATCGTCTTGATTCATCTCAACACCGTCATTTTCTTCTCCTTTCTGGTCCATGCACCAAATCAAAGCTGAAGCAAACAATGGCAATCATAAAACAACATTGCATAGAAAGTAATAGCAAGTAAATGTATTATAAAAAAGCCTATACCAAGCTAATGACCATTTGAAAAAAAAAAATATCTTTGTATCAAACTGTATTCTATAAAGTAATAATTTAAAGGTAAATATATCAGAATTGGTGAATAATTGTTACCTTCAGTCACATCACAATCGTCAATGTCTTCCTGTTTCACATGATCAACAGATTTCCTGGCCACTTCTTCATCATACCCAGCCTCCACCAACTCATGAATAAACTGAGAAATCTTCTCCTCCGTTTGGTCACCTATTTCTTCTTGATCATGTATTTCAACAGAGGTCTCATCAGGTCCATCTTCCATCACGGATAACTCCCTTTTGGCTTTCTCCATGGCAAGTACTACATCTTCTGTAGATTTAAAGTGTTTCCAGGTAAGCAGGTTATCATAAAAACATACATGTAGAATATCATTATAACTTTCAGAGCTAAGCCACGGGAGTGAAGTAAACACATGCTTAGGGTACAAGAATATCTAGGAATTGCTTTTTTGAAAAAGCGCATCTCTCCCCTATTGTGAGGTCGCAGCTGAGAAAAAATGATGTTGGACATGAAATTTGTAATTATGGACTTGAGACGAACCAACCATGAAGTTTGGTTTATTCAACTGTATTAAATAGTGAACATCTACTGCATAACATCCTAGGTGCAAGTGATCTTTAGTAACTGAGCGGAAACAGTTTCTTCCCATCAAGGTCATGGCAACCTTGACCTTTGACCTACTGATCTCAAAATCAATAGGAGTCATCTAACAGTCATGACCAACTAGCATACTAAGTATGAAGTTCCTGGGTCTAAGCGTTCTATAGTTATCGAGCGGAAACAAACATGCCACTAACTAGCATATGATGATAACAATTATGTCTTTAAGTTGTTACACCAGTACAGGTAAATGTAGAGTCGTGATAAAAAAACGAAAAAGGCCAAAAACCTTGCATGCAGTTTTCTTTCACAGCAGACAAAAGGTGATAAATTCTCAGCGATGGTTCCTCCTCTGTCCCCATTTTTACGAGCTCCCGTTGCAGAATCACAAGCTGATCGATTGTGAAGAAGTTAAGGTAACGATAAATCTTCCTCTTCTGTTTTATGAAGTCCAGCCATTCACCGTAACAGTTCTCCATAAAGTCAGCAATTTTTGGAACCATATCTTCCAGCCCCTCGACATCAGACTTCCGACCCTAGTACATAAGTAAAAACATCTCTCATAAAATTTAACACTAAAAGAACATAAAATTCAACAGAGCAAAAAGTATTTTTTTATAAAAAAGGGAGCTGCTGTTGCAGGCATCTGTATACTTAAAACTTACTTTCAGTTCCGGAATATCTTCTCCCTTCCCGAATTCTAATTTCGCACACACTGGTCTCTGTTGTGCCAAGGAACAGAGGAAGTTTGCATTCCAGCCGTTGAACAGTACACATCCAGATGAGCACAGTTTCAGGTAAACAGAGCCCAGACGTGTCACGCTATCAAAGATCTGAACAAATAAAAAATAGAATCATCATCTTCGCCGATCGTTGAGTACTTATAAACTTATTTCATCCGTTTTTATGTTATTTTTGCTTTATTCTTCGTTGGTGTCAAGTGATCTGGTCATTGCTTTTGCCTGTATTTTTCATTGTATTACTGTAGTAATATTTCTTGAATTTTGATACAAAGTTTTACTGTAACTTTTCACAACTGAAGTTATTTTGTACAAAACCATTTTTTTCTATTTTTTAAGTCCAGGAATCTTAACACCATCAACCCTAAATGAACTCCTTAGATAAGTTTTATCACTTTACATCAAAGCTAAATAAAGATACTCAGCAAAACCATTTTCCTATTTTCAGAAAAAGCAATCTTTACCTAACAGACCCCAAAAACAATATAAAATACCTAAACTTCATGTTTCTCCTTAAACAAGTTCATCTATTTTCAACCCTGGCTTTGTCCCAAAATGAAGTTCAAATGTATATTTTTACAGAACCTTCATACCAAGGTTTATCATTATAAACCATTCCAAACTAAAGATATTGAGAGTAAACACTTTTTTTTCTAGAAAAGGCAACTTTTAGCTTGATCCCAAAGGTAATTGTAAAATAATACTAACCATTGTAAACCTGTCAACATTCACTTCACTCTTCTTGTCCGTGGATTTGGCAGTGGACGAGTCAGATTTGCCAGCAACAAGCATCAGTCGGCTCTGTAAATCCTGGAGCTGGTCGAACGTATAGTGCTTCTGTTGCCGCTGACCATCTTTTCCAGGCACCGTGAGCTTTATCAAATCTTTAACCATCTTCAGGAATGAAAACAAAATGATAGTTTGATTTTCAGACAATTAAGGAACAAAACGTGACAAATATTATAGCTAAATATATTCGCCTTCCTTTGCGTGTGTACTGTTACTATGTACACTGACGTCGGAGAGATGCCCCTCCCCCTTTCCCTTCAGGGCTTTTAACGCTGTACTTAGAACTAACACTATACGTGCCCAAAACAAAAACATACAATCTCTTGTTACCACTAAATATCGTAGCTCTAGGCCTTTCGGTTTCAGATGAAAATATTATAAGAGTTTTACGTCATATCTCTATGTAACACAAGTGACCTTTGTTTGCAATAATGATAAGCCTGATCCTAGTTTCATTGCGGAAGCTTCAAAACAAAAGTTGGCCATGAGGACATAATCAATTTCATCCAAGAACAACAATTGTGTGCATGGTCGAAATTCCAGTGCTGTTGCTTCAAAAATAAACTAGAGGGACAAGATGGCCCTATATCGTTCAATCAATTTAAACTTAAGTTATTGATCAGCATATTGGACGTTGCCCTCACAAAGGCATGCCAAAATGCCACAGGTGAAACTATCATATGTCCCGTTATTAAACGCGTGTATAAATAAACATTGACAAATATGTATTTTTAAAATAAATTACAAATAGTTACTCTTTCAATATTTATAAGTTGAAGTTATTTAATTTGTCACAAAAGAGCACATTGTAACTGCGAATCAGTTCATGATTTTAAAAGTTAATATCGTCAATGATTGTAACACAATACAATTATTATAAAAATAATATATATAGACTAGCACATCCCCTGGCTTCCATGCTTTTTAAGAATCAACATGGGTATAAGAAATTTGAGTTTTCCATTTAGGCATTTAGTGTAAAGAAGCCATGCCTCCTGGCGGTCATGAATTTTACGAATCAACATGGGGTAAAAGAATTCGATACAGGGAAAAAATATGAACCCTATCGCAATAACTCGGGCAGAGCAATTTGTGCTCAACTGATCTTAAAAAGAACGTCAACGGGTGGAAGCCAAGGTCACCAAAGCACAGCTTTGATAGTTGTTATCAAAACGGTGCACGGTCCAAATATCGTTGCTGTAGATTTGAAAATAAGAAAGTAGCTCTAAAGATCACTGTCAATGTTATCCAATGACAACATTTACATTTGTTTTCAAAACTGTACACATGGTCTAAAAAGCAGAACTACAGCTTCAAAAATAAGATAGGTCAAAAGGGGTTGAGTCAGCTTTGATCCGGGGGGGGGGGGGCATTCTTTGAACAAACATGGTAGAGGCTCATCACTGCGTAGTTTAAACGAAGTAAACTTTCAACTATTTTTTATAGAAGTCTACACGCTAGGTTGGTGCTACCTACAAAATATCAAACGGTTGGCAAATTAGTTATAGATAAGAAGAATTTCGAAGATTTCCCTATCCAAGTTTATGGAACCAACATGTGAGCTCCTGAATGGGCTCGTTTTGCCCTGTGGGCATAATTTGAACAAAGGTGGTAGTGATTCACCATATGATGCTACATACCAAATATAAAGGTTTTTTGCCTATTAGTCTCAAATGAAAAGATTTCCTTTTATAAGTCTATACAGGAAACTAGTGACCCCGGGGCGTAGATTCCTGATATGAGCAGAATTCATAGTAGCATATTATCTTCTACCCTTAATTGTTGCTAGATATAGGGTGTTTTGCTAATTTGTTCTTGCTAACCTAGCTGAATTGTATGTGCTTTGCATACAATTTAAACCGTGTTAAATATATGATTTCTTCCACCTTTCGGCAAAAAATATTTTAAATCAACTCAAAACAATTCATTGAAATAATATACAAATTCACCAGAAGTTAATCTTTGGTGTCTTTTACACAAATTGCCAAGAAGAGGACCCCTAACACCTACCCGCAGAAAGGAGGCATCCCCCCCCCCCACCCCTTATCGAGTACATGAATTTTAACCTGCAGCCCTGTACTCCGAAAAACATAAGAAATATAAATTTCAACCTCATGTATACAATGACACCAGTTTTTATTACAACTTTCTTAACAAAAATAGCAGTTATTGTAACTAACAGTAGTCATCTATTTGTTACTAGTACTTTCGCACCCATGAATTTCTCTAAACAAGCAATAAATAACTACTTTGATGCGGTGGTGTCTTCATTTTATAAACCTGAAATCTGTTAATTTGCATCCAATAGAAATAAAGTCATAATTACCATATCTGACATTTCTGAACCTTTCCATGCTCCTTTCCCCACGGTGTAAATACCGTCTGCATTGATGGCCTCAGCTTGCATGAGAGATGTCACCTCGACCGAACCGTGTGCTTTTTTTATTTCCTTGAGCCATTCTAGCTCACGGCTGGTGTCAAGCTATATCAGAATCAAGTCGGTCACATGTGAAAAAAACACATGTACATGTATTTACCAGTTAAGACGTTTATTTGTTTCATTTCTAAAGGGCATAACACGAATATATTGAACAACCAAAATAGGCAGTATATTACACAGAACATAAAATTGAAACTTTTAAAAACAAGACAATTGGAAAAAATGCAGAGGGATTCTCAATGCCTTATCAATTACCATATACTACATGTACTCCATATTAATCACAAGAAGATGGGGGAAAATCGCCTTACCAACTGTTTTGGCAAATTTGGATTTGCAGCAAGTTCCTTCCAGACAACTTTACACATCTCTAAAAGTTGTTTGTAGTTACAATCCGTCTCATCTAAGTCAAATATGAGTGGTGAGTATCCAAGAACGGCTGAATGCAAGCACTGGACTTTGGCAATGTTCAATGGCTCTTCCCCAGCAGACATCATTGCAAGGTCAACAAACACTTTCAACTCTTTTTGACCCGCTGAAAATGGAGAAAATGACTTTTTTACTATCCCAGTTATTTGATACAATATGCGAATAGTTTTCCGAGTGGCAACTTAAACCGATTTATTTCTATAAATTTAGCCATTTTACAGACAATTACATACATGTTTGCATGGATTCCTTCAGCCATTTAACAAGTTTATCAGATTTTACAAAAGCATCCAGACAATGTGATTTCCTTTCTGTGATATCCTTCAAAATCTCGCAGGTCTTCATCAATGCTTTGTCAAAATCTTTGAGTTTGAAGCTTCTTTCTGAATGCTGTAACACAAGCAAAATAATAAAACCTAACATTTGGACAGTGACTTTGTTTTCTTTGCCACAAATGATACCAACGCCATATGATTTTCTTTCTGGCAACAAGACTTGCTTGTAACATACTGACCCCAAGGACATTACGATACTACACATATTCCTTAAAACAAAAACAGCAGATTATGTAACACATCTATAAATGGTGCAACTTCTCGTCTGATTTTCACAATTAACCGAACAATTTAAGCTGCAGTGGATGTGATTTTGTACCAAGATGAATACTGAGGTTTGTTGATTTATGGTTTTAAGATAAGGCTTTAATTAAAGTTATTGCGTTACGCTAAAATCTGCATGGCAATAATGAAGAAAGAAATGCAATGTCAGTATATGAGCGTTTTTGTCGTAAAACAGACAGGGTAAAAGTCACAAAAATCAAAATTAACATACAGAGACAATAGTCTTAATAGCCTGAAAATCTCCCTGCAACCGGTACTGTTTCTGAAATTTCAAAATGACTCTTGCGCCAGCCACACAAGCGGACAGCTGTCTGTTCTGCTTTATTTGTTTGATCCTTTCATAACCTGTTTCTCTTGTTATATCTAACTCCACTATTTCCTGCAAAATTCTCTCATCATCATCTTTGAATATCCCAAACATTCTTTCTGCATCCACAAACATCAGTTCTCCTGTCTTCAGTTGTTTGCAGAAATTGTTCCATCTACAAAGAATAAAATAACTTCTGTTACACATGTTTTTTTCTATTTGGCTCAATTTTCAAGGCTTTAAATATACCTTGACACAGGATATTAATCATGTTGTTAAAGCAGAAAATAAAATACAACCTATAATAGATTACTCATTATTATTTTAACGGAAGCATTTATATTTTGCCACAGGGTTTAATTATTATGTCTTTATTCAATATATCAAAATAACTGTGAACCCTCATTCAAAAGCAGACCAAATAGATCATCGACATTTGTTAAGAAAAATATGCCATGAACTATATAATTCATTGTGGTGGAAGTATTTGTTAAAAAAGCGTCGGAGTATTCTGCTTCACAAACTTCGATATAGCCAGAAGTGTAAATAGAACTGACATACAACAGCGCGCTTGACTTTCGGCTGCTTTGTCTTAGCAATGAATGCATTAACGATGCAATACGTGACCGTCAGAAATAATCAAAAATACAATTATTTTAAAAATTCATACAAACTTGCCTGAAATCTTAAACTGAACCCAATATGCCCTATAACTTTTATCCAAGTTCTGGGCATATTCAGGGACCATACCTTGTATTTAGGATTATATGCAGTTATGTTACCTCATTGTGTGATGGTCCTGAACATTTGATTAGTGTATGAAGTTAATTAAATGAAAGTCATTGGAGTTATAAGTGAAAGTACCAACTTGCCCATAAACCTTAACCAAACAGGGACGACGACGCCTGGGCGAGTAGAATAGTTATCCTTATCCTATAAAA
The DNA here is from genome assembly GCF_026914265.1 of Mya arenaria. NCBI lineage: Eukaryota > Metazoa > Mollusca > Bivalvia > Myida > Myidae > Mya > Mya arenaria. The sequence continues at coordinate 14,371,957 of NC_069127.1, read as the reverse complement.
ATCGAGCTTAAAATCATGTTCAAGAGCACATTACACTAAGACATGACAACTGTGGAAAACGAAAAATAAACCAAGCCCTACTACTTATCCTGCTGTAAATGTGGACCATGTATTAGATTAATATCCCTGGGGGAGAAGTTCACTCAAATATGTTTTGCCAACAAACTGCAAGACTGAACGACCTGCCTATGGTGACTCCAACATAAACATTTCACACTTGGTTTGCGGGGGTATAAGAATTCCATTTCGAAAAAACTAAACATTGTACAAAGCTTCCACAAACCTTTCATAAGCAGGATTCCATATCACATTTACAACATCAAGAGGAGTATCACAACGCTCTGTTGTACCGGAACATGTGTCGTTCCATATCTTGATGAACACATGTCCTTCAGTCAACTGTTCAAGCCGTGGTAAAATATCTAAAATATCTTGTTCAACATCAAATGCTCTAAGATGTGGTTCAAGGGTTCCACCAGTGTCTTCCACTACTATTGGCTTACAGACTTCTATCAGGGAATGTTTTTCTAGCTGAGATGTTTTCTGCAGAACTTCATCAATTGCTCTGGTATCAACTGAAAAAAACAACACATTTTTGTTGATAAATCGCACTCTAAAACGTTCTTGTTTGATAAAGTGTCATGTTCCCTGACAGCAGCTTTGTCAGAAACATGTGCAAGATTTCATTCGGACGTTAATGAAGATATACTTAGACAGGACCCTTGACATATGATCAAAAGGTTACTGTTCAACGCATACAAATTCAGTCCTTTGTCTCTAGGTCTACCTGTTTTTGTGCAAAAGAAGTTTGGTCCAATGGCCTTCTGACTGAGAGACATTTGACAAACCGAACAATTAACCGTCATTTGCTAACCTTAATGACCCTTTTTTACAAAGCGTTCATGAAAAATATGCCTTACCTGATTTCAAATGGTGACAAAGATTCACAAACACTGTCATCTGTCTGCTCTGGGTCCTGAATGCTTTCAATTCAATCATTCGAATCTTGATTGTAGATAATACCTTTTCCTTCAATCCCTTTTCCTTGGGTCTGATGAGGGAAAGTGTTTCGGAGAACCCTTCCGAATGTTCACTGATCATTTGTAAAATGCCAATTTCGATATTTCCAGTTTCAAGTGTATCCCAACGACTTTGTACCAACGCCGTTGCAACCTGGAGATTATTCTTGCAGTCATCAGTCAGTAATGATCCACTGACGCCTTCTTCATCTGAATTATGAAAGAAAAGTTGGCAAATGCAGGCTTAAGATATAAAACGGCCTATAACGTTTTAAAAAGAATAATCAAAACGAAACAAATTGATCAACAGGAAAATATATCTTAAGTTTCGGAATGTTTCGTTTTTAGCATTTATTATTAACTTCACAAAAATGCAAGTCAGCATTCTGATATATGTAATATCTTCAAAATATTATCATATACTGGGAAATCAAAAAAAATGTGATGGTAAAGTGCTTGAACAAGTTCGTGCAGGTGGTTTTACACCCAGCCGCAAAAATAAAAATCATACAGTTAAGTACATTTAATGGTTTATTGAAGTTTTAAAAAAAAACATTTGGTCAGTGTACAGACAATCTGCAAGTCATAACTATAAACTGACTAAATGTTTTCTTACATCAATGAACACCAATACTAATATATCCATTCTTGAATCTTAAACAACTTTTAAAGAATATTCACTTGGTGGTCAGAGACTAATTCTATGGCTTACTTTGGTTTCGAACAAATAGTTGAATAGGAGGCCAACAAATAGCCATTTTGAAAATATTCATGTCCTGCAACTCTTCTGATCCATTGGTCACATCCGTTTGCCACTGCCGTAGAAACAAGCCAGAGAGGAGATCTCGAAACCTTTCCTTCTCTGTTGAGCTTAGGTACTTGTAATCAATCGTATACCCTCCATCTATAGCCTGATCAAGTAAAAAAAGATAATAGTTGCGAATTCAACAAGACAATTACTTTTGCTTAAAGAGTTTTGTTAGATTTTTTAAACGAAAAGGTAATACCTTTAAGGCAAGGTGGGTAAGACATCCTTTCATTGTTGTATTGAATGTTTCAACCTCAGAGCAATATATTCGTATGAAATCCTTCTTCCGGTAACTGTACAAGCTCATCTGAAAATAAAAATAAACAAGAGATGTTAGTGAAACATTTATGCCCCCTTGGGAGCCAAATTGTTAGTAGGATTTGGACACTTAAATAAAATATGGACAATCAGAAAACCTTTTTTCAGCTTACAGTCACACTGACCTTGACCTTTGACCCACTGACCTCAAAATCAATAGGGTTCATCTGCTGGTCATGACCAATAAGCCTACCTAGTATGAGGTCCCTGGGTCAAAGCGTTCTCAAGTTATTGATCGGAAACCGTTTTTCATGTTAAGGTCACACTGACCTTGACCTTTGACCCACTGACCTCAAAATCAATAGGGTTCATCTGCTGGTCATGACCAATACACCTACCAAGTATGAGGTTCCTGGGTCAAAGCGTTCTCAAGTTATTGATCGGAAACCGTTTTTCATGTAAAGGTCACACTGACCTTGACCTTTGACCCACTGACCTCAAAATCAATAGGGTTCATCTGCTGGTGATGACCAATACACATACCAAGTATGAGGTCCCTGGGTCAAAGCGTTCTCAAGTTATTGATCGGAAACCGTTTTTCATGTTAAGGTCACACTGACCTTGACCTTTGACCCACTGACCTCAAAATCAATAGGGTTCATCTGCTGGTCATGACCAATACACCTACCAAGTATGAGGTTCCTGGGTCAAAGCGTTCTCAAGTTATTGATCGGAAACCGTTTTTCATGTAAAGGTCACACTGACCTTGACCTTTGACCCACTGACCTCAAAATCAATAGGGTTCATCTGCTGGTGATGACCAATACACATACCAAGTATGAGGTCCCTCGGTCAAAGCGTTCTCAAGTTATTGATCGGAAACCATTTGGTATTCCGACCGACCGACAGACAGACAGACAGACAGACAGACCGACCGACATGTGCAAAACAATATACCCCACTTTTTTCAAAAGGGGGCATAATTAAAATAAAAAATCATTAAAATAATCTTGCTTTGAATGGACAAAACGGCTTTCAGGGAACCGCAGAAGAAACGGAATACAAGGCTACATGACAAAGTTTCAAACACATCATATACAAGCTAAATATTCCAAAGAGAGGCTACATGACAAAGTTTCAAACACATCATATACATGCTAAATATTCCAAAGAGGTGAAAATAATCTATGGGTCAATCCATTCTTAGTCGATGCTTATTTCAACATTGGCTCAGTGGGTTTATTCAGCTAAATTATTATTGCATTAGGATTTCATTTCTAAAGTAGTATAAAGAAACAAACTCAGTTTATATGTATGGTAGGCTTTCCACTTACTTCACTCTCAATTCTTTGTTGCAAAGCCCTTGTGATTCGTTCATTCCAGTTGACTGCGAGATCATCATTACTCAATTTTCCTGTAATGGCACTTTCCCAAACCTGAAACAGTTGTTACTTATTTGTCAAAAGGAAAAAGAATCACTTGACAATGCGTAGTACTAGAACTAAGCTGTTACATACAAGACAAGTATAAGGAAGTGTATTACACATAAACTTAATGCAACATCTTTAACATAATCAGAAAATCCAAGAATGATCGTTTAAAACCGTGACCAGCAACCGTGTTATAGCTCATCCTACAGTATTTATCCGAATGACGACGGTAAGACCAAGTGACCACAGCTGTTTTTCATAACACAAGATGATAAGTGATAAGAAAAGGAGCCAATAATTGACAAAATTTCACAAAAACGAACATAAACGGCAAAAACAGACATTTACAAATGCTTTCCGTAAAAACAATGATCTCCTTACATGGAACATAGGAACATGTATATAAAGTGATTGGCTAATAACACACTTTTCCACGATAAACCATATAACCATATATTAAGATCTCAGAAGAAGTTTTATATTAGATTTGAGTTTGTACATTGGTATTTTTATCTGTGTGTTAATGATCTGTGTGTAAATGTTTTTATTAGATTTGAGTTTGTACATTGGTTTTTTTATCTGTGTGTTAATGATTTGTGTGTGTAAATGTTTACACATAAGACCATGCATTTTATTGCAGTTAAATAATGCTTAAAGATGAGATTGAAAGTGTTTTGATATAGAAAGATTTTCTATTGAAGACATTTTTACAGACATTAAACTTTGTTTTATACAGCAACTCTTCTTACAAATTTTACAGAAAACAATCGTACAAAAAATGCATTGAACCTTTAGAAAAATGGATCGATGAAGAGCCGATTGGCTCCAACTTTTAAACGATATTTCTCAAATCTATGGACAAATATCGCAAATTACATGGCTTTCTGAGTCACTGCATCTTTACATCTATACATCTATACTTGCCTTAATACTCTTGAGCATATCTGTACTCGAGAAGGAATTAGCATAAGTTCGAAGCCAATTGAGAACCTTGTTTCCAACAGCATCAATGGCATTCTTTATGTCATTTTCTTTTTTACTGCCTTTGGTTTCAAGTTTGCTGTATGATGACACACACTGCAGGAAAATGCGCACAGAGTACATCAACTTCTGAATCCTATTTGTAAATGCAGCACAATCAACAAGTTGTTTTGCTATGCAGTATGCCATTTCAAAACTTGTCTGTTGCCTGAAAATTCCAAATTAGAACAACAAGAAAACTATGAGTCAGTAAGTAAAGGAAACAATCCATAGAGTATCATTCAATATGGTTGTTATAAAAGGAAGATTTCGGCAGAAATAGTTTTGTTATAAGGCTTGTGATATATATAGTTATAAATAAGTCACTGAAGTAATATTCAGTTTTCCTTTTCATGATCCTCCAAAATTTAGAAATACCAAAAAAAACGTTTTTTTAAAAACATCCAATAGGAAAAAAAAATGTGTTATTTGCGGTTCAAAATTGATAGTATTTGGACTGCATGGCCAAAACGGGATTCTTCTAATCCCTTTGCCACATGAAAAAATACATGTGTTTGGACTACATACATATTTTGATGTTTCCTTGTGAAAATAAAGTAAATGATTGTTATGTCTATATATTCTACGGTAAAAGAGGGCCGTCCAAAGAATCGTATACTTTTTATAGTTTTAACAAAAAAATACAGGTTTCCTCGTAGACGGAGTCTAAAATTATAAGGGATGTACATAGAAATATAACTATTTTTAAATACATTTGAAAGACAGGATGTATTACGTCAATGCCCACAACGTGTTAATGTCTTAAAGATGAATAGGAGCGTGAAGGGAAAAAGTGATATGATTTTTTTTTAAATTACCAATGTGACTTTTTTGTTGTTTTGTGCATTCGTGTGTGCCTATCGTAAATTAAATGTCTTATTGTTAATACAAAGCTTTTCCTCAGTCAAGTCTGCGTTTATAACAGCTTGGTAGACAACAGCATCATCTGACGTCGACACATTTTATCCAAGTTAAAAATCGTTGCGATCCCAAATTATTTTATACTAAAAACGATATTATTCATTCAATCGTCAGCAACTCAATTCAGCAATTCAAGCATTGTTTGGTATATTTTCAGAACAATTTTAACATTTATAGACATAATAAATTTACTTAATCATCATTGTTTATCCATTTTAAATAATGATCAGACATCAAAATTGAAATCTACCCTGGCACATATTAAAACGCAACGATTAATAATGTTCTCTCCTTCTTTCTAAAGAGTAAGAGTACCAAAACAATAGAACAAGATTTGTCACTGTAAGTGTTGAATGCTAAATAAATTAAGCCACAAAACGACCACCTATAGATACTGTTTTTGTATATATACAGCATTCTATGATCAATAACCTCAGTGTGAACTTGGGCTTCAAGGGAGGGAAGTAAGTCTTGCAAATGACAAGTCAACTTTAAGTGCAGAACACTTATGCAATGGTATTTTAAAACTAGAACTCCGCGAGTCGGATGTGTCGCCTGACGAATTATTTACTGTCGACATTATTGCTGTTAGATTGGCATGAGATGTTTTTTTGAAGCAAAACAGGAAATGGCCATTTTGTTGTTGTTGTTGTTGATTAATCGTGACCCCTTGTTGTATTTTTGTAGAGGGTCACCCAAGGAAGCTTCCTGTCAAGTTTCATTGAATTTGGCCAGGTAGTTTCAGAGGAGATGTTCTTTAAGCAATTGTTGACGGACGGACGACGGACAAAGACCGATCACAATAGCTCACCTTGATCACTTCGTGCTCTGGTGAACTAAAAAAGTGTGCAAGGTAAAGTTAAACATGAAAATTAACAAAGGGCTCTTTACTCTCTAATATGGAAGCAAGAGATACAGTTTTTGTGCACTGCGATACCCTTCAATAAGATCTATCTATCTATAAAGTTTCAAGTTGATAACTCTCATAGTTTTCGAGAAATGCCCCGGACAAAATTTAAGCTTGAAAATTAACAAAGGGCAATAACTCTAAACATATAGATGCAAGAGTTACGATTTTTGTGCACTGCACTTTCCCTCAATCAGATATACCTACGGAATAAGTTTCAGGTTATTACCTCCTATAGTTTACCAGATATGCCACGGACAAAACCTAAGCATGAACATTAACAAAGAGCAATAACTCTAAAAATAAGGCAGCAAGAGTTACGATTATTTTGCACTGCACTTGCCCTCATTGAGATCTATCTAGCTATGAAGTTTCAGGTTGATACCTCTTATATTCTTCAAGATATGCCCCGGACAAAACTTTAAGCATGAAAATTAACAAAGGGCAATAGCTCTAAACATATAGATGCAAGAGTTACGGTGCTGTGCACCGTAACTCTCCCTCAATCAGATATACCTACGGAATAAGTTTCAGGTTGATACCTCCTATAGTTTACGAGATATGCCACGGACAAAACCGAAGCAAGAAAATTAACAAAGGGCAATAACTCTAAAAATATGACAGCAAGAGTAACGGTTCTTGTGCACTTCACTTTCCCTCAATGAGATCTATCTAGCTATGAAGTTGCAAGTTGATACCTCTTATATTCTACAAGATATGCCCCGGATAAAACTTTAAGCATGAAAATTAACAAAGGGCAATAACCTTTAAACTAAGAAAGAACTAGAACTGTAAGCCATAGGCTAACGAATACCCCCCACCCCTCCATGTCTAAGTTGTTTGCCCTGGAGTTAGGCCGGACAAAGCTAATTTTGCCTACAAGGGGAGATAACTCCAGTCAGGGTCATGTGACCTGTACCAAATTCACAGAGGCGAAAGTTTACAACATGGCCATTAATTTCTGAAAGTTTGATAAAGATTTGTTGAATAATAACAAAGATGAATCCCGGACAGGGCTTATTTTGCCTACTTTAACACATCAAGGGGAGATAACTCCAGTCAGGGTCATGTGACCTGTACCAAATTCACAGAGGCGAAAGTTTACAACATGGCCATTAATTTCTGAAAGTTTGATAAAGATTTGTTGAATAATAACAAAGATGAATCCCGGACAGGGCTTATTTTGCCTACTTTAACACATCAAGGGGAGATAACTCTGGTCAGGGTCATGTGACCCGTACCAATTTCACAGAGGCGCAAGTTTACATCATGGCCATTAATATCTGAAAGTTTGAAAAAGATTTGTTCAATAACGACAAAGATGAATCCCGGACAAAAAAAAACGGACGGACAGACGGACAGACAGACAACCCGATTCCAGTATACCCCCCCCCCCAAACTTTGTTTTGGGGGGTATAAAAAGTTACTGTTATTGTGCACTGCACTTGCCCTCCATGAGATCTATCTACATATGAACTTTCAAGTTGATAACTCTTATATTCTACAAGATGTGCGCCGGACAAAACTTTAGCATGAAAAATAACAAAGGGCAATAACTCAAAAATATGGAAGCAAGAGTAACAGTTCTTGTGCGCTGCACTTGCCCTCAATTAGATCTATCTACATATGAAATTTCAAGTTGATACCACTAACAGTTTAGGAAATATACCCCGGACAAGTGAAAATGGGACGCTGACGCCACCGCCGACAAAAGTAACCCCTATATGTTGTCTTTTCAGGCGACACAAAAATGCATGGAAAGTCACAGCCCAGATCACCAATAATGGTTTTGCATATATAGATGTACTAGCAACCAATTGTGATGAACTTTTAAGTTTAACTTTGATATTCAATGTAGTGAGGTGGATCTAGCGTGACGCATGAATTTGTTTGCCATACACATCTGGCAGGTTCTAAAAAAATCCCTGTGCATGAAAAAGTCACAGTGACTGTCGAGAAATGATCACCGATATGTGCCTATTTGCATTAACCCATTATGATGAACCTCTACTCTTCGAGGTTATAATGTGGGTCCTGCAAGCAACACATGGTCTTATGTGCCAAACAAAAATCCAATTCTGAAATTTCATAATAATCTGATCAAAACAACTGCAAAAACATCTTTGATCTGACCTAGCGACTGTTTTCCACAAACTTGACAATTCATATACAACCTTGACATGTAGCATTTGAAGACAATAGCTTCGAGATATCAAGTTTTTTTGAAGAACATTTGAGCTGAGAAGTAAGTTATCAACCGAAACCATTTTAAGCAACTATAAAACAAACCTGTGACTTTGTGCAAAATCTTTGATTGTCTGGAGACGTTTCAGAAGTTTTACCAAGCATTGTGTCACCAGCTGAAAAAAATAAAACTGTTGCTGTTCATGATGTCATATTTTCAGATAAAGAACACATTATTATTATGAATAATTCAGCCTAAACTATATTGTTTATTCTCAAGTGATGTAAAAACGAAACTTTGACCACACATTGTTGTTGGTTTTACATATAACCAACTCAAGTCACCAAGTTGTCTGGTTAGCACTGTGGTTAGCGCACTGGCTTCTCACCAAGGCGGGTCGAATTCCAGCCAAGTGACATGTTTTCTCCGGGTTCTCAGGTTTCCCCAACAACATAAGACCCCACTCTCGCGCAATTAACATCACACCAACAAGTGGCTTAGTATAAGTTAATATTTCTTTCGTATGTTAATATTTCAATTTAAGTTGTAAAATAAATAAGACCTTCCCTTCCTTCCCATGAAGTTTGAAAACATCTATCATTTTAAAAGTACTTACACGGAAATGATAAGCCACTGAAAAATTAGGTGCATCTAATTTTGTGTCTTTTATACTTTTAAATGCGATTGTTGTGCATAATTTATCATGTATGTATGTGAATAGTTTACATCAAGTTAAAGATAATTTGGCCAGAAGTGTTTAATGAAAACTTCCAGGGGAGGGGGGAGGGGGGGGGGGGTATGGCAATATTTATAGCTGGTATTCGGTCATGTTCCCAATGGCAAAAAGTTTCTCTTTTTTTCCAATTTCCGAATAAAAATTCCAAGAGACAATGAGAAATTGACGATGAAAATATAAGCAAAACAATTTCCCCTACATGCAAGCATCTATTCACAGAGATATACAATGGTGTAATATCCGGGTCACGGTGAAAGATGGATTTTCATTGGTTGGACTATATTTTTTATCCAATCAGAGAGCATGTAATAAACTAAGAGTTCTTCACATTTTGTTAAAATCATGTGTTATTGTTAACAAAGGATAAATAATTTAAAGTTGACAGTATATTATTCGGTGCAGAAGGGGATTAAAATAACTAATATACAATGCTGTTTTTTGTCATGCCTCAACTACATATAAACATACAGTCATGACATTGACCTTCAGGTTACACACCACCATTGTCATTTCCTCTATAATTCAATGTGAAATGATTATTTTTAGACATCATTTAAAGGCATTTCGAATGAATGCAGACTATGATAAACATTTATATTCTTAAAGTACAAACTTAAAATTACCTTTTAAGCTAATAAAAAGGGGGGGGCAGGGTTCCCCCTGGGTTCTAAAAAGTTGTCGCCACTTTTTCGCGGGGGGTTAAGGGGGCCGCGATAGGCCCCCTTATGGGTCCAGGGCAGCGCCCTTGTGGGGGCCAAGGGGGCGAAGCTCCCTGAAGCTCATGGGGTTTAAGCATTTTAAGAGCCTTAAATTGCATTTAATTAGCACATTGTCGTGCAAATCATAACATTTTGTTGTACATGAAGCACAAGATATTAATAGCAAATTGTTATTCTGTTGACAAAATTCATTGTATATGGACTAGTATATAAATAAAAAAATATTGCAAAAAATGTGACATAAACATCAATATGTTGATTTCAGTCTAATACCTGCATACAATAAAAGAATACATTTGTGAAATTATGAGATAAATTTAGAATAAATGGAAACTCAAAGAAATATACATTGTCAAACTAGGGCCATAACTTTCCTAATAGAAATTTGTCTACCTACTCGTTACTCCAGCCAACATATTAGAAGCCTTATCAAATGGGGTTTAATCCTATTTATTTGATTTCTGTTAATCTTTTTGACACTGTTTGAACTCTTAGAATGCTGCATTTATAGCAATTACAAATTGCGACAAAACCGAAAGCAAGTCTATTTTTAGCGCGTAAACGTCATTAAGAAATTTGCATATCAAGTGACTTTCCGACAACATAAAATTCTACGATTTGCATATTTAAAACTAACACGATAATTACGCAACAACAAGGCTGTTGAGCTAAATATTAAAATTGTTTGCTAATAAGAGACATAACAGTTAAAGGATGTCATTGTTTATCCGTGAAAGCAATAAAATTCTGCAATGATTAGCGAGGTGTTGACTGGGCCGTGACTGCTTGCTTTAATTATCGGATTAATTTTTGTTGTCGCACCAGCAGATGCGCTTGATTTATGACAGTGACAGAATCGATTATCATGCAGGCCGCATGGTCACCACTTACGTCATTTTAAGAAAATATTTTAGAAAAAAATCGTTGTCGCCATAAATTCGCCAAATTTGAAAAGTTGTCGCCACTTTTGCGATTTTGTCGCAAATGGCGACAATGGCGATCGCCAGCGGGAACCCTGGGGGGGGTCGAATGCCCCCGAATGTGACATTGACCTATGAAGAAGGTCAGTACATTGACAACCTACATCCTTATGTCCTTATATTCAGCATTCCATAGTGAATAAACACTAAGTGTATCTTTCATCTTAGAGGTAGGGACATGGGTCTTGCACGTGACACTTCGTCTTGGTATGTCGAACACATGTGGCAAGTTATTTTCAAATCTGTCCATATAAGAAAAATTAGAGCCCGGACATAACAACCAGTACTCTGTATCCTTATATGCAGCATTCCATTGTAAATAAACACCTTAGTGTGACCTTGACCTTAGAGGTAGGGACACGGTTCTTGCACAAGACACATCGTCTTGGTATATCGATCACATGTGGCAAGTTATTTTAAATTCTGTCCATACAAGGGAAAGTTACAGCCCGGACACGACAACCTATACTCTATGTCCTTATATGCAGCATTCCATTGTGAATAAACACTAAGTGTGACCTTGACTTTAGAGGAAGGGACACGGGTCTTACACACGACACGTCATCTTGGTATGTCGAACACATGTGGCAAGTTATTTTTCAATCTGTCCATACATGGGAAAATAACACCCCGGACACGACAACCTATACTCTATGTCCTTACGTGCAGCATTCCATTGTGAATAAACACTAAGTGTGACCTTGACCTAAGAGGTAGGGACACGAATTTTGCATGCGGCACGTCGTCTTGGTATGCCGCACATATGTGGCAGGTTATTTTAAAATCTGTCCATACAAGAGAAAGTTACAGCCCGGACATGACAACCTATACTCTGTGTCCATATATGCAGCATTCCATTGTGAATAAACACTAAGTTTGACAATGTCCTTAGAGGTAGGGACACGGGTCTTGCAAGCGACACATCGTCTTGGTATGTCGAACAGATGTGGCAAGTCATTTTAAAATTTCTCCATACAAGAGAAAGTTACAGCCCGGACACAACAACCTATACTCTATGTCCTTATATATGCAGCATTTCATTGTGAATAAACACTAAGTGTGAGCTTGACCTAAGAGGTAGGGACACAGGTCTTGCACACGACACGTCGTCTTGGTATGCCAAACACATGTGGCAAGTTATTTTAAAATATGTCCATACAAGGGAAAGTTACAGTTTGGACACGACAACCTATAATCTATGTCCTTATATGCAGCACTCCATTGTGAATAAACACCCAAGTGTTACCTTGACCTTAGAGGTAGGGACACGGTTCTTGCACACAACACATCATCTTGGTATGTCAAACACATGCGGCAAGTTATTTTAAAATCTGTCCATTCAAGGGAAAGTTCCAGCCGGGACACGACAACCTATACTCTATGTCCTTATATGCAGCATTCCATTGTGAATAAACACCTAAGTGTGACCTTGACCTTAGAGGTAGGGACACGGTTCTTGCACAGGACGTCGTCTTGGTATGCCGAACACATGTGGCAAGTTATTTTAAAATCTGTCCATAAAAGGAAAAGTTACAGCCCCGACTCGAGTTATTGAGCCGGACACACGGACGGACGAACGGAAGGACGGACGGACGGACAGACGGTGCAATTTTAATATGCCCACCTTTGGGGGCATAAAAAATCTCTGCACTTGAAAAAACAAATTCTAAAAATTGCACAGTCCGCCATGACAGTTCTTCCAAAATAAGCTTTCAACTAAAGGGCAGCAGTTAATGCTTAAATCTCTTTTATAAATGATAAATCAAGCATTTATAGATACTCAAGGTATAAAAGTTTCAGGAATTATGATATTTTTTTATTTACAGTGTATTGAGCATGTGAAAACATGTCTATCTGTCATAAAAACATTATTTTTTTATTGAGAATTTTCCATACAACGGAAGTACATATGACGCAATGGTGACGTCATACCTTCATTGTCAATATCGGAAAATGGCCCAACTGAGAAGTGAAACTAAAAGTAGACAACTAGGTGAAATGACCACGTCTTTATTTATTTATAATGATAGTGTATTTAATTTTTGATGAATGCCAAAAGGAAACAAGTTGATGAAGTTTTACAAAAATTATTCATTTGCTTTTAATTAATTGCAAACAAGTATATTTTTTTAATAGAGAGCAGATTTTGTATCCAATTTAAGCCCATCAATTTTCTCGGAAATATAATTTTCTATGAAGTACTTTTGTTATGCAATATGACAGTGTCTCATAAAATATATAAATAAAGTGGTTAAAGATTGGCACATGCTCCAAAGCACTTCATGGCGATAATGAACATCCCCTGGTATGTGACCCAAATCCCCTGATATTCAAAACAAATCCCCTGTGAAGCTTTTAAAAAAATATGGCATGTATGTAATATAGTATCCAGGTCTCGATACCTCAGCAGCCCATCTTTGGTGGTTGTCTTGTCTAGGTGATTGTATCACTTTTACGTTTATTTCATTCAAATAACATTTTTATAGTGTTATTTATTATAATCACTACTAATGAATGTTCTTAAAATAAGGTTTTAACTGACATTACAATTTTCTTTAAGCCTTTGGTAATTTCGATGCATCAATGAGAATTGTATCCATCATCAAGTGGACAGATCAAACAATTGACTGTTTTAAAGAGTTAAAACAAGGGATTAAACAATGTAAGGTTCTAACAAAGTCAGTGAATATTATGTTAACAAGAGATGTTTGTCAAACATTATGCCCCCCTGAGCGCCATGTTGTCAGGATTATATGGACAATTGAATGAAATATGCATGGACCGAAATGACAGCTGATTGTTGCCGTTAAGGCAGTTTTAAGATTATGACCATTAAAGTGTGAGGATAAAGTGTGTTATGACCATGACCTTTGACTCTATGAACTCAAAATCCAGAGTCATCAGCTGGTCACCAGAAACCTAAATGTCAAGTTCGAGGGCCATGGGTGCAGGCATTGTCAAGTTATCACACAGACAAGTTTTTTTCGTTCAAGGTCACTGTGACCTTGACCTTTGACCCAATGACCCCTTAAATCATAAGGGGTCATCTACAAGTCAGATGCAACTCCAAGTCAAGTTTGAAGGCCATGGGTTCAGGCCTTGTTGAGTTATCACTCGGACAACCTTTTACCATTCAAGATCACTGTGACCTTGACCTTTGGCTCTATGAATCCTAAAATCAATAAGGGTGATCTACTGGTCAGGCTTAACATCCATGTCAAGTATAATGATCATAGGTTCAGGCCTTGTTGGGATATCAGTGGGAGAAGATTTGTTAAAAAAATTGCGTTAAAGGTTACTGTGACATTGACCTTGGCCTGATGACCCCCAAAGTCGATAGGGGTCATCTACTGGGCAGGCCCAACCTTCATGTCAAGTTTGATGACCATAGGTCCAGGAATTGTCGAGTTCGCTTTCAAGGTCACTGTGACCTTGACCTTTGACCCCTAAAATCAATAGGGGTCATCTACTGGTCAGGCCCAACCTCCATGTCAAGTTTGAGGGCCATGGGTGCAGGCATTGTTGAGTTATCACTTGGACAACCTTTTACCATTCAAGGTCACTGTGAACTTGACCTTTGACCCGATGAGCCCCAAAAACAATAGGGGTCAGCTACTGGTCTGGCCCAACCTCCAAGTCAAGTTTGAGGGCCATGGGTGCAGGCATTGTCAAGTTATCACTCGGACGACCTTTTACCATTTAAGGTCACTGTGACCTTGACCTTTGGCCTGATGACCACTAAAAACAATAGGGGTCATCTACTGGTCAGGCCCAACCTCCATGTCAAGTTTGAGGGCCATGGGTGCAGGCATTGTTGAGTTATCACTCGGACAAGCTTAAAAATTATTTTACCATTAATGGTCACTTAGACCTTGACCTTTGACCTGATGACCCCCAAAATCAATAGGGGTCATCTACTGATCAGGCCCAACCTTCATGTGAAGTTTGATGACCATACGTCCAGGAATTGTTGAGTTATCACTCGGACAAGCTTTGGTCTACCGACGGAGCGACCGACCGACCGACATACCGACATGCCTGTGCAAAGCAATATACCCCTCTTCTTCGAAGGGGGGCATAAAAATACCAATGATATTCATTTTAATATTATGTAAATTTTATCCTTTGTAATTTTTTTATTAAGAATTTCCCAATTTTGCCAAAATTGACGCAAAAATTCCTAATCTCGCGGGTATATGACATATTCCCAAAATACCAAAAACTATCCTGGAAACTTCTAATGGAAAAAAACCCCTTTACGTTAAAGTGAACAAAGAAACAAAATAACAAGTTGAACGATGTAGGTAAATGGCATGATCATGTTTACCGTATTGAATTCATAGTATCTATTATCAATAGAGGTCATCCGGTGATATTGTCCAAACTGTTCACCAACTATGAGATAAATGAACCATAAAAAGTGTTCATCAGTTGTTGACCTTAACATTTAACCACCGACCTCAAACTTATAAGGATTCATCCGCTAACCATAACCGATCTGCCTACCGAGTTTAAGGTCCCTGGGACCGGGCATTCTTTAGTTATTGATCGAACGGTATTTCCATGTTAATGTTACCATGACCTTGACCCATAGTTTTCAGTTATTGATAGAAAAATATTTTAAACTGAAGGTCATCACCAGCTTAACGTTTGACCCACTGAACTGAAAATCGATATGATCAAAATAAGATTGCTTATGACCAATCTATCTAACACGTTTCAGATCCCTGGGCATAGTGTTCTTCAGATATCGATCGGGAACAGATTTTCATCTCATTGTCGCCTTGACCCTGACCATTGACACACAGACCCCAAAATAGATAACATTCATCTTCTTATTATGACCTACTTCCGTTTAACGTTTTAGATCCCTGGGCCCCAGTGTTGTTCAGTTATTTATCAGACATAGATCTTCAGCTCAAGGTCACCACCAACTTAAGGTTTGACCCAATGACCTAAAGTCAGCAGGGTTCATCTACTTGTCATGACCAACATGCCTACTACGTTTGCTGTCCCTGTGCCTAGGCGTTTTTCATAGGAAAACGTGGTGACGAACTGACAGACGGACGGATTACCAACAACATCAACATTTGAAAACCATTCTAAAAGGAGGCATAAATATGGGACACAAACAGATTTGGGAATCATAAAAATTAAAGGGTGTTGCTTATTAAATGCAATGCACAATTTTAAACAAAGTTCTAACACTCATAAATGAGCACATTTAATTGTATAAAAACACAAAGAAGTATCAGTTCTAAACACCAGCACTGTTTACTGTTGACGCAAATGTTAAAAGAAATTAGTTTGAGGTTGATAATGCTTCAAAGTGAATTTGCGGCTCAGATTTTTTTGTTCAAATAATTGCTATTCTGAGACCAAAATAATTAACAAAGAGATTACCTGTTCTCCGCCTGGGCTTTCATCATACAAGTAATTGTATGTAGAATATCGGTTATTGTCTGGATTTGTAGCTTTCATCCAATGAAGTAATGTTGCACAACAAACCTCCACTGGAATGGCTTCATGATCAATTACAAAGACAATTTCATCAACAGTTAGAGATGCAACTATACTTCTTGGTATGTAGTAGTCCATTTCATAAAGTGGTCCAAGAATTTGAAGCACATCTTCCAATGGTCTGGAAGAAAAAAACAATGTCAAAGGATAATATGTAAAAGGTTTTAAACACAGTAAGGAGTATAACTCCTAATTGCATATAAGTATAAATCTAACATTATATTTACATCACATTGAAATTTTGACACATCTGATTAAGGGTTATTGATGGAAATAATTGTAAATGACATTGTAGAAAGTAACCATACTATAATATAAATTATTAATGTTTAATTTAGGACACGCAGTTTGTTAACATGCATATTGGATCGTGATTTGCAAAATAATCTTCTTATTTTTACTTAAAACAAACTGTGGAAATCTTTCTTAAAGAATTTGTCTAAGACCAGGTCAGTAAATAAGTGACAGATATACATGAAAGGAGCAACCATTGTGTCAACATAAGTTCAGGAACCAAAAATGGACCAAATCCTGCCTACCAAAACCCATAGGGTGTGGTGATCTGGGAATGAGAGCCTTGATAGTTATTTTTTTTGTATAAGTATTTGTACAGCAATTGCGTTCTTATGATTAGGCCAACACAGAAGCGTTACCATTGTTTATCAAGGGACACACAATCACACATCTAAACAACAAATCTGATCTTACAGTATCCATTTGTAACTGTTCTTCTGAAATGTTGTCACTTCAGCTTCAATATCTGCAATACCCCACCATTTTGGTCTCTTTTCTTCATGATTCATATCCTTCGACATTTCTTCAAACGGTTCACACAGTTTGGAAGCAAAATGCAGCAGTGGCAAACAAAACATCCAGGAGGGATCTTTGCCATACATCACAACATTCTTTATGACATTAATAAGGGCTGGCTTCAAGGCACTAAAATGTTTAAACAAATAATGATTCTCTGGAAACGATTTCCTTTAAGTACATAGTTCTTCAAGTTCTTTCTAAAAACAAAAATTGTAAATTATTGCTTTTTGCAAAGATCCGATGTTGCCTCAAATGTATAAACTTTCCATCTTTATTTGATGCTAACTGCTAGTATTTTCTTTCACTGTGTCAATATCACTGATAAAATGAATTACATAAATAAGTATTAATAGACAGACCCCATGCCAATAAAGTTGCTGATTTCATCGACTTCTGCATATTTCCTATTTTTTGAATCTGGTGTAACCATCAAACATTTACAAAGTATCTGCAATGCATTCTGGGACAAGCCAACTTGAAGTCGGTTGCAGGCAATGCTTAATGCCAAAGCTCTAAGCAATCCAATAGAACTTGATCCATACTTTTCACTGGTCAGCTGTTCAATCAGGGGTTGGAACAAATTTTCACACATCTGAAAATACAATAATGATTGACAGAAGAACTCCAGCCTGTGTCCGTTTTTTCTATTTTTAGAAACAGTGACCTTGACCCTAAGGACCCCAAATGCAATCCATTGAAAGGTCTTCATAAACTCTTCCTTTATACCAAGTTTTGTCAAGATATGTCAACCCTAACTAAAGATATTCAGTTTCCACCATTTTTTCGATTTTTAGTAACAGTGACCTTGACCCTATAGACACCATACACATCCCATGAAAGGTACCCATAAACTCTTTCTATAGACCAAGTTTGGTCAAGATATGTCAACCCTAACTAAAGTTATTCAGTTTCAACCGTTTTTCTATTTTTAGTAACAGTGACCTTGACCCTAGGGACCCCAAACGCAATCCCACGAAACGTCTCGATAAACTCTTCCTTTAGACCAAGGTCAGTCAAGATATGTCATCCCTAACTAAAGTAATCCAGTTGCAATTGTTTTTTCCATTTTTAAAAACAGTGACCTTGACCTTGACCCTAGGGACCCCAAACGCAATCCCATGAAAGGTCTCCATAAACTCTTCCTATAGACCAAATTTAGTCAAGATATGTCATCCCTAACTAAAATTATTCAGTTTCAACCGTATTTCTATTTTTAGTAACAGTGACCTTGACCTTGACCCTAGGGACCTCAAACACAATTCCATGAAAGGTCTGCATAAACTCTTTCTATAGACCAAATTTAGTCAAGATATGTCATCCCTAACTAAAGTTAATCAGTTTCAACCGTTTTTCAATTTTTAGTAACAGTGACCTTGACTTTGACCCTAGGGACCCCAAACACAATCCCATGAAGGGTACTCATAAACTCCGCCCAGCCACCCGCCCACCTGCCTGCCCGAACAACAACGTTCGTCATTCTAATAACAAATAAATGAGTTATGACAGTTACCAAAATATCAATCTAAACACAGATTTCTGTAAAGAAATGTTTGATTTTAACCATTTTTTCAGCATAGCATACCTGGTACTTATAATGTTCAGCATTATCCCAGCACTTGGCATCACGTTCGTAAACCTTTCTCAGACCTGTTATTAGCATGTCTAAGTGCTCCAACGATGTCTGAAAATTCTCTTTCAAATTTTCTAAATGAAATGAAGGCTGGAACCAATGAGGGATAAATGCCGCAGCAAATTCATAAGCCCTTCTTTCAGCTTCTTTCCTCCAAGTGCCCCTGATGTAATCTATTCCTCGCTGTACAATATTATCTTTTGGCTTCAGAAGTACCATTCCATCATACTGATGCCATTCACCTGAAATGATAACTACCAGTGTTTTCACCTAATCTTAACCCAAAAAGGAAATCAATTATACTATGCAATTTACAAAAAAAAGATATTTTGAAATCCATTTTGGCAGTTTAAAAGCAATATATGAAAAAAGGCATATTTCTTCGACATACATTCTAAATAATAGACTGACAAATACATATGCAAAGCTACAACTATTTGGGAAGCATTATTCCATGAAAAGCTACCCATGCCCAAAGGATTTGTTAGACATGTAAGGAAGGACACCTTTGATATTTAAACCACTGTGTTTATAACTGATCAATATTAAAATGTGTTCCTACATTGGTGCATTTGTTACAATGTCATAACCAATTGATCAGTTATTGGTTGTATTAATAATTGAATAATAATATCTGTCATGTGTTCCCGTTCCGGATAGAAAAATCCGACCCGAGGGCACCTGCGTTGCCTGGTAACGAGGCTTGCCGAGTTACCGGCTACGCAGCGTGCCTGAGGGTCGGATTTTTCTATCCGGAACGGATACACATGATAGATATTTTTTCTAGCATACCTTAATTATTTTTTGTGTGAAGAAACTGCATAAAAAAGCTCATTTTTGTACATTTCACCAAAAAGCGCGTGCGATAATGTTTACTCATGTGTGGCCTCATGTCGCGCAGTAATTTTTATTCACTGTCAACGTCAATAAGTTCCTTCGATATCAAGTTTTTGAAGGGTTATTTCGATTTGTTGTGAAGATATATTTTTGCAAAGTTAATGTTTATGAAAGTCATCTATTGAAATCTCATAATTATGGTTAATTAAAGTATATAATAAAAGAAATAACTAGAAATGTGTCCATAGGACACGGATGCCCCCACTTCGATTTTTTGTCACAGAAAATAAGCCATAATGATTATTCAGGATAATCTGAGGGCCCTAACTCCTAAATGATTAAAGCGATTTCCATGGCTATCGAACTTGATCAAGATATTATGGTCACAAACATGTGTTAAAAGTTTGGTGAGGATTGGACAAACAGTTTTCAAGAATTAGATCGGAAACAATCTTCGGGACGTATTTTTCAAGTCTTTTTTTGCAAATAAAGGGCCGTAACTCCTAAATGACAAAAGCGATTTCCATGGCTATCGAACTTGATCAAGATATTATGGTCACAATCATGTATGTAAAGTTTGGTGAGGATTGGACACATACTTTTCAAGAATTAGATTGGAAACATATATTTTTGAAGTATTTTTGGCAAAAAAGGGCCGTAACTCCTAAATGACTAAAGCGATTTCCATGACTATCGAACTTGATCAAGATATTATGGTCACAAACATGTGTTAAAAGTTTGGTGAGGATTGGACAAACAGTTTTCAAGAATTAGATCGGAAACAATCTTCGGGACGTATTTTTCAAGTCTTTTTTTGCAAATAAAGGGCCGTAACTCCTAAATGACAAAAGCGATTTCCATGGCTATCGAACTTGATCAAGATATTATGGTCACAATCATGTATGTAAAGTTTGGTGAGGATTGGACACATACTTTTCAAGAATTAGATTGGAAACATATATTTTTGAAGTATTTTTGGCAAAAAAGGGCCGTAACTCCTAAATGACTAAAGCGATTTCCATGACTATCGAACTTGATCAAGATATTATGGTCACAAACATGTGTTAAAAGTTTGGTGAGGATTGGACAAACAGTTTTCAAGAATTAGATCGGAAACAATCTTCGGGACGTATTTTTCAAGTCTTTTTTTGCAAATAAAGGGCCGTAACTCCTAAATGACAAAAGCGATTTCCATGGCTATCGAACTTGATCAAGATATTATGGTCACAATCATGTATGTAAAGTTTGGTGAGGATTGGACACATACTTTTCAAGAATTAGATTGGAAACATATATTTTTGAAGTATTTTTGGCAAAAAAGGGCCGTAACTCCTAAATGACTAAAGCGATTTCCATGACTATCGAACTTGATCAAGATATTATGGTCACAAACATGTGTTTAAAGTTTGGTGAGGATTGGACAAACGGTTTTCAAGAATTAGATCGGAAACAATCTTCGGGAATTTTTGGCAAAAAAGGGCCGTAACTCCTAAATGACTAAAGCGATTTCCATGACTATCGAACTTGATCAAGATATTATGGTCACAAACATGTGTTTAAAGTTTGGTGAGGATTGGACAAACGGTTTTCAACAATTAGATCGGAAACAATCTTCGGGACGTACGTACGTACGTACGTACGTACGTACGTACGTACAGACAAGGGCAACCCTATATGCCGCCACTTTGTGGGGGCATAAAAAGTATTACGTCACAGCGCATGACTCATCTGGCATGGGGGGATGCCAGATGGGATTTTCCAGCACGGCTGACGTCACCGGAAATGCCTCTCCGGTGTGCTAGAATGTGGTATCTAGCTTTTTGTGAAGTGGCAATTTAATTAATTTACATTTGCCTTAGCAGTGACTTTTCTCAACAAATAAAAAGTATTTTGTTTTTACTTACTGATGTGTGCCGTTTTATTGGAGATGAAACTAGTTTAGCGTGGGTAAACATAATTTCTACTGTTAGTGACAACCTCCAGTAAAATATGTCCAACAAATTTGAAATGTTGCTTTGCTGTTCCGCTTGTTGCAGTTTAAATGAATGACAACCGAACTTTCAAAGAACTTTTCAACTTTCAAAGAACTTTTCAACTTTCAAAGAACTTTTCAACTAACTTGATCTGTTTTCTTTTACACGACTAAAAATTCTGAAAATAATAATATGGCCCAGACAAGCGCACATTATAACAAGAGCTGTCGTAAGACAGTGCACTCGACTACGCCGCTTTGACTTAGAATACAATAACGATGTAATAATACCAAGTTTGGTCTCTTTATGTCAAACCTAACTAAAATCATTTGATGCATAAGGTGACTTTGATGCTGCCCTTCTACCAGCCCGCCCAAACAATGACGCAAGTCATTTAAATAACTTGATTTCCCATTATGAAAATGTGGTTAAGAATATACAAATATGTCTTTCAAAAGAAATTTAAAAAAAAAATTCAAGGGCCATAACTTGTATTTAGGCTTAAAACAGAGTTGTGTTTCTTGTTGTAAGATGGTCGTAAATAATTTTGAATTTTATTAAGTGCATTTAATGAACGGTATAGAAGTTTTTTTATAAAATCCCAACTTGCCCTTAACTTACTTGCCTAAAACTTAAACCCAAGTCAATCAGGGGCAATAATTTGTATTATGGATATGGAGCTATGTAAAACTTTAACCTAAGTTCCGTAGTCAATCAGGGGCCATAATTTGCATAAAAGATAATATGGAGTTATCTAACCTCATTATGTGATGGCTCTGAACATCTGTGTGAAGTATTAAGTCAATTGAATGAATGGTATTGGAGTTTTAAGTGAAAATCCAAACTTGCCCTAAAACTTTAACCTGCCCTTAAACTTTAACCTAAGTAAATCAGGGGCCATAACTGTATTTAGGATAATATGGAGTTATGTAACCTCATTGTGGAATGGTCCTGAACAACTGTGTAAAGTATTAAGTCAATTGAACAAAGGATATAGAAGTCATTAATAAATATTCCAACTTGCCCTAAAACTTTAACCCAAATTCCATAGTCAATCAGGGGCCATAATCTGTGTAAAGAATAATATGGAGTTATCTAACCTCATTATGTGTTGGCCCTGAACAACTGTGTGAAGTATTTAGTCAATTGAATGTAGGGTATTGGACTTATAAGTGAAAATCCCAACTTGCCCTAAGACTTAAACCGGACGCTGACGCCGACGCATACGCCAACGCTGGGGCGAGTAGTATAGCCCACCTATTCTTCGAATAGTCAAGCTAAAAAAATATCAAGTTAAGAGGAATAGCTATATAAATATGCTTGGTTGGATTACGATTCTTTGTGTCCTGCAATTCCACCTCATTATTACCATCTATCTACATTTCAAATTTCATTTCAATCCCTTCATTACTTTCAGACCAGCACCTATTATAGAAAAATTCCATTTTGTGCAATGAACTTCATCTCATTGCCATTGAACTTCAACTCATTGCCATATATCTATATGTTAAGTTTCATTTCAATCCCTTGTACTGTCAAAGATATGCCCGGACAAACTGATTTTCGAAAATTATCAGGTTACAAAGAGTTTCAGGGGAGAGAACTTACAATGCAGGGATTATGGTTCTTTGGCACTGCACTTCTTTTTGATACCTTACATCAACATTTCAAGTTTCATTTAAATCCCATTAAACCCCTTCAGTGTTTTCCAAGATGTCCGGACAAGCAACCATTAAAAATTTTATCAGGGCAATTTTGGACAAAAAATAACAAAGTAAAGAAATTGGCCCTTTAAATAGGCCACACAGTTTCAAAGAAATTGTAGGTGAAGCTTAAGATTTTGACAAACAACAAACATAGATGAAACCCTTTGTAATTGAAATATTGAGCATGCAAACTTAATAGATGGATTTCACTAAGACCATGGCTGACTGAACAGCTCATGAATTATTTAGTGGGGGCAAGAACGCTCTGCTGCTGATAAGCCCCCAGTAGTAAAATCAATACATTGGTGTTTGTATGGTCAGTTTATACATGTTTTCTGTAAGTAAATTTGGTGAAATGGTTAATAGATTATGTGTTGTTGGTTGTGCAAAAAGACAAAACAAAGAAAAGGGAATATCTTTGAGCAGATGCAGATTTCCGTAATACCCATTGAGTAGACACATTGAATACATGTTTAGGCTGTTGCAGACAATACAGAAAAAAAGATTATGGAGTAATATATGACAATATGTACAAAACCAAGGTGACATTTTTTACAGGTAAATCCCGTGATTTATTTTTGTGGATATATAATCAGTTAGAACCCTATGTACTTAAAGTTGCACTCTCTCTCCCAAATAAGATTTACCACAATTAATATAAATGTTTTACATACCAAAAATAGATAAATACATGTCGAAAACAATGGTTCTTATGAAGGGTACCGAGTTGAGTTTGAAAGAAAGGTGCAGAAAACACAGGATTTCTACCTAATTAGACAAAAATAGATCGCAGTGAATTTTTTAGCACTCACCAATCATTTAATATTTTTTAGGGATGGAAACCGGATATCAAATCGGTATCCGGATATTCGTATCAAGTATTCGAATACTATCCGGATACTCGTATCATTTTGTTTTCATAATAAGTAAATCTCCTATTATATGTCACCCACCTTCTGTTATTTGACATAATTGTCCACTTAATTTATATTTCGTCATATGGCAATTTCACTTTTTTATTCATTCTTTCTCAGTCTTAATAATTTATAATGTTATAATCAAAGCTAAACAACTCATACGTCACAAAACTCATGATGAATACCACATAAACACCTCGCAAATTTGATAGTCACTTCGGCCGAGGTGGTTGCTTGGTTACTGCCACGTGCTTTCGAGTTTGTTATTTATCAGCAGGTTTCATGTTAAATGACGCTTTGATAATTTAATAGTCGATTGTAATTTTATTTCATTATATTGTTTGATTTAATGCAATACCTTCAATTTATGCGGTGTTTTGTAATGAAGGATATAATTGCGGAAAAGATAAGAAGACAAAAAGACGATCTAATTTTTCTTTATTTACATGCGTGTACTTTTCTCATTTATCAATAAACTAAACATGTTTACATATCGTATGAAAAATAAAATACACTACACAAAATAAAACGTGAGTAAATACTTAATAGGAAATAAATCATTTATATATTTGATAATTTAACTAAACACTGTACACACACTACTTTTAAGTCCGAAATGTTCTAATACTTCACAACAGTTTTCATTCGATGTCGCACTTAATCGAACGCATGTTCTTGTTCAGAAACAAGATAGCAATAATTTCTTCATGCATATTCATCAAAAATATGATTGGTCATTAATAGCTTTGATTTCACGACCCTTAACACGGGATTGGACGATCAATTTCTATGGATTAATGATCAATCCGTTTAATATCAACTAGTGTCAATTAGTGTCAATTAAGCACATCTGAGATCATAAAACAACACTTGTCATTGTACACAAGGGCATAGGACCTCACAGGGTGCTGCACAAGGACACAATATGACGACTTGTGCAAACTCCCAATTAGCAGACGATTTGTGACACATACCCGTTTCGCAACAGACAATGTTGATCACCTGAAATATTTCATCTGAAACGTTTTATAACAATTGCTATGTCTCTGCTAAGCTATTTCATTGGAATTTTAATTCTTAACGAATATTCGAATACCCATTTCAGTATCCGAATTCTTGCGTAATATCCGGATATCCGGATACTCGGATATTCGCTTCCATCCCTAATATTTTTGCGTTTTCAGATATTAAATACACGGTTACAATCTTGTCATCAGTTATGAATGTTTTTTCATAAATGCATCATTTAGAAAGAAGTTAAAGGTTAATCGCTCAACATTTATGTTTGTTATACATGTGCATGTATTGATTTTGAATCAGAGTGTCACTTTCAAAAAGGACTGGCAAGACTTTCACTTAAAGACCACCTCTTGATTGTCCTAATGAAAATTGGATTAGGTCTTTCAAACAAAGACATATCATATAGCTTAACACTTTCGGGGGCAACAGTTTCTCGAATTTGGAACACATGGGTACCAAGTTTAGCTAAATGTTTGAAACAATTAATTATTTAGCCAGAGAGGGAGGTGGTACGATCAAATATTCATGAGGCATTTAAACCTGGTTACAACAAAGTGATTTCAATAATCTATTATTTTGTATTTTTTATTGAAAGCCCGCATAATCTTACAACAAGAGCACAAACATGGAGCAACTACAAACATAACAATACAATAAAACATTTGATATCTATATCACCAACGGGAGCAGTAAATTTGATTACTGATGGATGGGGTGGACGTGTGTCGGACAAGCAAATAACTTTGAATCGAGGATATATGTCCATCCTTTTGCCCGGTAATGAATAGTTGACAGAAAGGGGGTCCTTGTTGCCGAGGAAATGGCAGCCTCCGGCACTGAACTTAGGATTCCTTCATTCACCGGGCAAAAAACAACTTTCTGGCAATGAACCGTCCAGAAAAATTGTCACATGTGATAATACATGTTGAGCGTGTCATAGGGAGAATGGACTCAAGTATTCCTGTTAATCAACTTACTTTATTGAATGACAATTTGATGCCTTCAATCATTCCATAGAACTAGGTGTTTACATCTAACAAGAAACTCAAAGCAAATATTTGTGATCTTAATTGTTCATTTTATGTTTATCGCTATAAACTGCCAAAATTATGATTTTTTATTTTCACTCTTTTCTGTTTATATACTGTATGAAAATACAGATACTGAAAATAGTTTAAGTTTGACTTAATTTTCTTTATTATCCCTGGAATAATATCTGACGCAAACACTTTCAGTAGTTTTATTGTTAATCTTTCAAGAAAGTCATTGTCTCTCTGAACATGAACTGCTAAACTGTTTGATTTACTCCCTAATACTGGCAGTTATTTTGTAAGGATCAGGTTAAGTTCCTGCTCCAACAGAATATATATTGCTACATTACATGAGGATAATTTCCTTGCATAATCTGATAAATCAACTTGTTTAAATAACTCAAACCATTACGTTCTATCATGTAAACTAGACCATTGAACTATATTGTAATATATAATGTATTAACCCGGAGGGGCTTATCAGCAATGTTTTGCCCCCAGCTAGTACACGCGGTCAGTTAATGATATGCAGAATCTATTTTTAGGTTATCTGAAATCCATCTATACCAGGTATGGAATTTCTAACGTCCAGTGGTACATGTAATGAATCATAAAATCCTTACCTTTTTTCCCAACCATGTGTCTATCCACATACAGTGTTCTATTATGCAACCCAGTCTGACCATCTTCATAATGCTCAAACTTGTACTTCCCATCTTTAGTATTATGTCTTAGAACACAATATTTGTATTCTGTGCTTTTTGTACTAAGCAGATTACGGTCAAAGGGCATCCGGTATTCATACTCTATGTAGTCCTTGAAAACCCTGTTAGCAGAACTGAAATAAACAGGATGAAACTGCAACAATTTGATCATTGACTATAACATATTTGAAATAATTAAAACTGCACTCTCACAGATTGAATGTTATGAACTTTTTTATATTTTTTGTCTTGTAACAAGACAATTTTTGCGGAAATCCCTGAAAACCAGTTATGTAAGACTGCTGACAAAAAGTTAGATCGCAGATTTTTATATTGAGTTCAAAAATTGATGTTTTATGCATTTTCCTTAAACTGTTAGTGGTGGTTTAAACTATAGAACATCAATTTTTAAACGGAAATATGAAAATTTACAATCTGATTTTTTGTCAGCAATCTTATATCATTGGTTTGCAGATATTTACGCAAATTTGCTCTTTCCAAGACAAAATAATAAACAAAAGGGCCCTGAAGGCCCTGTATCGCTCACCTGTTCCAATTCAAGTGTGAAATAAGTGTTTTCAGGGCAATGCCAATTGTGACAGGGGGAGGGAATAAGTGTTTTTCAGGGTGATGGAAAGTGCAATGAGAGGGGACTTAATTAAAACAAATTAAGGACTAGTTTTCAAAGCTACATGTTAAATATTAAAGTTGAAGGTATTACAGTTTTAGAGAATTTGAAATGTCAGTCTGGTGGTCTGCTACCTTTGAAAGGTTGGCTACTTGTCTTTGTTTGTACATTTTTATTTTCTGTTTTTGTTTTGGTTGGAGTATAAACATGAAAATTGTTTCATTTAATTCAGAATGTATTTTAGCAGTGAGTGTGATTAAAACACTTGTTCTACATGAAAATGCATGAAACATTGAAAATTTATTATACCTACTTTTTACTGCATCATGGAAGGACTTTTTTATTAAATTACAGAGTACATTTTCAATAAATCTGCATATAATCATGAGGTATGGAATCAAAACATTTATACCTGATGGAATCAAAAAATATATTACTTAGATCCTTCCTAGTGACCAAGTTTGTTTTTTTTTGATATCAGGGATGATTTTTTAATATCACGGATGACCCAGTTGCAAACCTTACCTTGCTGTAATAAGTACATTCTGACCAGGTTTCATATAGATAAAGTAGAAAATATGGCCTCAATAGTGTTTTAACAATGTTTTCCATGATTTTACTTCATAACTTAGTTTTTGAACTCAGGTTACCCAGTTTCAAACTTGACATAGACTTCATAAACACAAACATTCTGACATAGTTTTATGGTGATCATAGAGAGAATGTAAACTCTACAGTGTTTACAAAGTTTTATATGATTTGACCTTGTGGCCTGGGTTTTGACCTCTGATTACCAAGTTACTACCTCAAAATCATTAAAAATAGCATTCTGATCAAGTTCCATGAATATATGGTCATAAATGTGGCCCCTAGAGTGTTAACATGCTTTTCCTATTATTTGACCTGGTGACCTAGTTTTTGACCCCACATGAACCATATTCGAACTTGGCCAAGAACTAATCAATATGAACATTCTGATTAAGTTTCATGAACATACAGTCATAAATGTGACCTCTAGAGCGCTAACAAACTTTTCCTATGATATGACCTAATAACCAAGTTTTTGACCACAAATGACCCAGATTTAAAATTGACTTAAAGATAATTAATATATACATTCTGACTAAGTTTATTGAACATACAGTCATAAATATTACCTCCAGAGTGCTAACAAGCTTTTCCTATGATTTGACCTGGTGACCTAGTTTTTGACCACAAATGACCCAGATTTAAACTTGACTTAAAGATTATTAATATAAACATTCTGACTAACTTTAATGAAGATACAGTCATAAATGTGACCTCTAAGTGTTAACAAGCTTTTCCTTCAATTTGACCTGGTGACCTAGTTTGATTTGAACTTGACCTTGAGATTATTAATATTAACAATCTGACCAAATTTCCTGAAGATACAGTCATAAATGTGACCTCTATAGTGTTAGCAAGCTTTTCCTTTAATTTGACCTGGTGACCTAGTTTTTAACCTTTAGATGACCTAATATCGAACTCGCCCAAGATTTTAGTGAGGGTAACATGCTGACCAAGTTTCATTTAGATTGTGCCAAAATTGTGACCTCTAGAGTGTTAACAGTCAAATTGTTGACGACGGACGACGACGGATGACGAAGACGACGGACGACGACAGACGACGGACACAGGGTGATCACAATAGCTCACCTTCAGCACTGGTGAGCTAAAAGGTTGTAAAAATGGTATATCTGTGAGGGTGCAGCTTTAAACATGTATATCAACCACAGTTGAAAAGTTGTTGAAGGGTGTTTTGATGGTGTTGCAACTTATTTGAGGCATTGCAGGCCAGAGCATGGGATTGTATACCTAAATGTTATCTAACAGTGACCTTGATCCAAGGAGTCCAAAACACAACCTTATCAAAGGTCTCCATAAAATTTTAAGTAAACATGCCAACTTGCTCTAAAACCTTAACCTGATGCCAACATCCAAAGGCGAGTTGTATGGCCCTCCACATTATTTGAATAGTCAAGCCAATAAACTGTTATGTGAGTACCAGGTGTGACCATCACCTTTCTTCAATGATCGTCATTTAGCGTCTACACATAGTAAATATTTAATTGCAAAGCACATGTTAAGCTAGTTAATCTTAAATTTTACAGAATAAAGAACTGTGTGAAATATCTTATACTTGTTAAAAGTACAATTTTGTATCATGTTTACAAGCTGAAAATAACAAAAAAAAACTTCTGTAATTTATTTGTTAAAAGTGTTTGAGGTGGAAATGGGTCAAATTTCCTTCACACTAAAATAATGACCTATTTTATTGAAAACACAACATTCTTTAAACAAACATAGTAAAAAAAAAACTATATCTTAATTAAAAAAAAATATAATAAAGATTGCCAGTAGCCATGAATGCTTTATCATTGATTAAGAATTTTGCGACTGTTTTTTAAATAAATAATGCTACAAGACTTCATAATTTTATGTATAATTTAAATATTATGTAAGTACAAGATGCCAATGCAGTAACGCCGCATTAAAGCCGGAATTTTTTATTTGACGATGCAATTTTGCAAACCTAAAAGTTGAGCTAGTGACGTAGTATTTTTAACCAAAAAGACACATATCTATACTTATCAGAGATATCGTTCATACAAATAACCTGATCACCAGAAACTATTCCATTTGTGTGAGGAAAATTAAACATTTTATAAATACATCAGCTTTTCCAATAAGATCTGTCCCAGAGACCTAGTTTTTGACCCTAGATGACACACTTTATTATCTAAGATTTCATGTACACAAATATATTTTTAAAGTTAATTAAAATTTATTTTTTTGAAAAATATGGGTAGATAAGAAATTCATGATTGGGATGTGTGTTTATAAAATAGCAATTGAATTTATTTGTTGACTGATTTGATAGGTTTGGTAAGCATATAATTTTATGACATCGGGAAAATATTTCCTAAGATTTGACCTAGTGACCTAGTTTTTGAACTAAGGTGACCCATATTCACAAATGTTTAGGACAACATGTTCTCAAATATTCTGACCAAGTTTCATAAAGATTTGAGAAAAATTAATGAATTTTTATGATCGTGGAATTCTTTCTCCTAAGATTTGACCTTGTGACCTAGATTTTGACCGGGGATATTTAAGAACTATCAAGATACTATGCAGACAAATATTCTGACCAAGTTTCATCAAGTCTTAGATATGAAAAAAAAAGTTGAATTTATGATGTGGAAATATTCTTTTGTTAAGATTTGACCTAGTGTCCTAGATTTTGACCCGGGTAGACCCATTTTAAAAAATATGCAAGATATAATGCAGACAAGCATTCTGTCTATGTTTTATCAAGATTTTATAAAAATTGTTGAATTTATTACCGTGAAATATTTATTCTAAAGATTTGACCTAGTGATCTAGTTTTTGACCCGAGATGACCCATATTCATATATATTCAAGATAACATGCCGACAAACAGTCTGACCAAGTTTGATAACCATTGGATAAAAACTCTTGATTTTAGTAAATAAAATGAAAACTTAAATGCAGAATTGTTAATGCCCACCTGCCCGGTTTTCACCATTCTATAACCCGTAATTTTTCGAGGAAAAATCTGGCTAAAAATATACCAATTTAAAGATGGATGCCTTATACTTTTTGTTGAGTGTAAATACTTCTAAAGGCATCTTTAAGAGAAGTTTCCATGGTAAAATGTATTTGTTGTTTGCCTAAAATATGTTTTATTGTATAGGATGTTTTTCAAGAACACAAAGTTAAACCTGACAAATGATGTTGTAAGACATCAGATGGTCCTTAAAGCTCTCACTAACAATACATGCGAAATTTAAATGTACTAAAAATGCATCGGACAAAAAAGCAAGGCAATTACCTGACCGGTCTGGCTTGGCGTTCGTTAGATTTCCATTCTCCAAGTTTGTCCGCCATTTTTAGTATTACTAGGTCATTTTCACTTGTAAAACAGTCTTTTGCAACCAACACATGGAAAACAATAGTTATCTGTTGCCTACAAAATAAGAAGACATATATAGATTTCAAAACAATACTTTATGGCATTTTAAAAACAGGCTTTTTAAAGCCATCACAGTCTTACACTGAACCAAACAAGACCTTTCTCTGGAGTGAAGACTACCCCTGCATGCCACCTTGCATTAGAGAGTTATGTCCATAACTACAGGAGTGGCATCACCTCTATCAACAAACTCAACAAAAGGGCCATAATTGCCCAAATCGCTCACCTGATTAAAAGAGTTCAACCTTTGTAATCAATATAGCTTGATGCCTGGATAATAACTGATAAGACTTGACACAGTTGCCTGCACACTGCCAGGACTTGGTGATTGGCTGCACAATGACAGGATTTTGTTCAGTTGCTGCACACTGACAGGACTTGATATTTGACTGCACACTAACAGTACAGTACTTGGTACCGATACCTGCACACTAACAGGAACTTTTTTCAGTTGCCTGCACACTGACTGGACTTTGTTCAATTGCCTGCACATACACAGGACTTCATTCAATTGCCTGCACACTGACAAAACTATGTTAAATTGCTTGCACACTGGAAGAACTTTTAGTATAGATACACAAACAAGAAACAGTGCACCATCCAATAAAATCAATAAACTGCCTTAAGCTCTACAAATCAAATATCAGAACACATTCAGCACTTTCCACTCATATCATTGCTTTTTCCATCTAGGACAACATCACTTGCATCACATGTTCAAAACAAAAAAATCTTGAAATACATTAAGGCTTATTTACTATCCACACAGAAGATAAGATTGTAGCTTAAAATAATCTACATGAAGTTCAATTGAAAAGTCTAATTATTAAATTTATCATCAAGTAAAAATAAAATTTCTTCTAAAGAATAAAGTGTATAATAATAATTAGAATCTATGAACCTGAAAAAGAACAATAATTACTTTAGAAGTGACTATGTTGAAGGCTTAATAAAATTTAAATCTATTCCCTTGTTACTAAAAATAGAAAGTAGTGGAATCTCCAACAAAAAAGGGAGACCATAAAGCAAGACTTGCTGCCTTTGTTTCAAGAGTAAACTTTACATAACTATTAAATTTTAACATTTTGGCCATTTTGTTGTTGTTGTTGTTGTTGTTGTTGACCAATCATGACCCCTTGTTGTATTTTTGAAGAGGGTCACCCAAGGAAACTTTTTGTAAAGTTTAATTGAATTTGGACTGGTAGTTTTAGAGGAGATGTTTTTTAAAGCAAAACAGGAAGTCGACCATTTCATTGTTGTTGTTGATCAATCATGACCCCTTGTTGTATTTTTTGTAGATGGCCACCCAAGAAAGCTCCTGTAAAGTTTCATTGAATTTGGCCAGGTAGTTTCAGAGGAGAAGTTTTTTAAGCAATTGCTGACAGACGGATGCCGGACAAAGACCAATCACAATAGCTCACCTGAGCATGAAGTGCTCAAGTGCTCAAGGTGAGCTAAAAATAGCCAAAAATGTTAACAAGAGATCAACGAGGGTATATGCTCTACTGGCATGAGTATTTTTCTTATATACTGAACTCGCGTTCATAAGAAAGCAATCAGTGGACAAATGTATCACAAAGGGCAAAAGCTAACAAATAATACACAGCTATCTGTACAAAGTTGACTCCCTTAGAAAATACTGCATCATTTCAAGGTCAATAATCCAATCATACATTAGCAGATCTGGCTTGCATACGAATGGAACTAAGCTCTCATGGATATCTCACTTAAGTGCAATTAAGATATAATCAAAACTGAGGACTTTTTCATGTTCACAAGAAATTGTTGATGCATGGACACACGGACATCGCTTCTCATAAGCTCTTTTGGCATTTGGCCAGTAAAGCTAAACAAGAGGGCCATGATGGCCCTAAATCGCTCACCTGAGTAAAAGAGTTTAACCTTTGTTATTAATATAGCTTGTTTCTCAAAGAATATTGAACAAGAGCTGTCAAAGTATGTGACAAATGCCCCCCAATGTGACAATGATCTATGAACAAGTACATAAAAAGTTGATCTTGCCTTTATGTGTCAAATACATATTGCAAGTTATATTAAATTGCCTCTGAGCATAGAAAAAAAAACAATCATACTAAATGACAGCCAACACTCTTTATGTCCTCATATTCAGCATTCCATTGTGAATAAACACTTAGTGTATCTTTCACCTTAGAGGTAGGGACATGGGTCTTGCACACGACACGTTGTCTTGGTATGTCGAAAACATATGGCAAGTCATTTTAAAATCTGTCCATATAAGAGTAAGTCACAGCGCGGACACGACAGCCTATATTTTCCTTCAGGTTGCCATGGCAACCAGAGTTCTGCATGGAATTAATTTTTTTGAACAATTTTGAAAAAGCACCAACCAAGGATCATTCCTATGAAGTTTCATCAAAATTGTCCAAGCGGTTTAGGAGAAGAAGATGATTGTAACCAATTGTTGACACTTTTCCTTTAGGTTGCCATGTCAACCAGAGTTCTATATGGAATTAATTTCTTTGAACAATTTTGAAAAAGCACCAACCAAGGATCATTCCTATGAAGTTTCATCAAAATTGTCAAAGCGGTTTAGGAGAAGAAGATGATTATAACCAATTGTTGACATTTTCCTTTAGGTTGCCATGGCAACCGGGCCAAACAAAATTATGTGAACAAATTTAAGAGAGGTCCATGCAAGGACACTTCAAACCAAATTTGCTGAAGATCTATCAAGGGGTTCATGCGAAGAAAATGTTAAGTTTTTTTTACTAATTTTAGCTCTGGTGGCCCTTAAAAGGGGCCAAACAAAATTATTTGAAAAGACCTGACAGAGGCCCATGCTAGGATGCTTCAGACTTGAAGATCCATCAAGCAGTTAATAAGATCAAGTTGTATAAAGGTTTTTCTATTTTTTGCTCTGGTGACCCCTAAAAGGGGCCAAACAAAACCATTTGAACAAAGTTGAGAGAGGACCATGTAAGGATGCTACATATCAAGTATGGAGTCATTCTGACCTTTACTTTCAGAGGAAAAGATGTTTAAGTGACAAGACAATGTAAAAACAAATGACCCCTGAGCAAGGCCAATTTGACCCCGGGACAATAATTTGAATACCTTTGGTGTAGGTCCACTAGGTAATACTATATACCAAATATGAAAGCTCTTGGTCTTATATTTTGGAGAAGAGGATTTTTAAAGTTTTATTATATAAGACTATATAAAAATATTGAAAACCTAAGCCTATGAACACGGGGCGTGGCCAATTTTGACCCCAGGGCTAAAGTTTGAACAATCTTAATAGTGGTCCGATAAACGATGCTTCATACCAAATTTCTAAGGCCTTCGCCTTTTGGTTTTGGAGAAGAAGATTTTATAAGTTTTCATCATATACATATATAAGGAAACCCATGACCGCCCGGGTGGGGCCATTTTTTGACCCCAGGGCCAAAGATTGAACAATATTGGTACAAGTCAACTAGATGATATATCATGCCAAATATCTAAGCTCTTGTCACTACTTGATTTTACGTGTGTATCTATATATGTATATTTGTTATTAATTGTTGTATGTGGCCCATATTGAAAATTGGTATGTGTACTAAAAATGTTATCCAGTTTAAATTAAGACGTTACTTGTCTTTGTGAGTTCGGAGAAGATTTTTTAAGTTTTCACTATAACACATATAGAGAAAACCCATCAGCCCAGGGGTGTGGCCAATTTTGACCCCAGGGCCATAATTTGAACAAACTTTGTAGAGGTCTACTAGATGATGAATCATGCCAAATATCTAAGCTCTAAGCCACGTAAGTTCAGAGGAGATGATTTTTGAAGTTTTAACTATAAACATGTAGAGAAAACCCATGACCCCCGAAGGGGGTGGGGCCAATTTTGACCCCAAGGCCATAATTTGAACAATCTTTGTAGAGGTCCACTAGACGATGAATCATGCCAAATATCTAAGCTCTAGTCCAAGTAAGTTCAGAGGAGAAGATTTTTGAAGTTTTAACTATAAACATATAGAGAATACCCTAACCCCCCTGGGCGGGGCCAATTTTGACCCCAAGGCCATAATTCGAACAATCTTTGTAGAGGTCCACTAGACGATGAATCAAGCCAAATATCTAAGCTCTAAGCAACGTAAGTTCAGAGGAGATTTTTGATTTTTTTTTAATATAAACATATAGAGAAAACCCATGACCACCCAGGGGCGGGGCCAATTTTGACCACAGGGCCATAATTTGAACAATCTTAGTAGAGGTCCACTAGACGATGAATCATGCCAAATATCTAAGCTCTAGTCCAAGTAAGTTAAGAGGAGAAGATTTTTGAAG
Source organism: Mya arenaria (assembly GCF_026914265.1). Classification (NCBI taxonomy): domain Eukaryota; kingdom Metazoa; phylum Mollusca; class Bivalvia; order Myida; family Myidae; genus Mya; species Mya arenaria. The sequence continues at coordinate 14,335,863 of NC_069127.1, read as the reverse complement.
TTTTAACTATAAACATATCAAGTATACCCATGACCCCCCCGGGGCAGGGCCAATTTTGACCCCAGGGCCATAATTTGAACAATCTTTGTAGAGGTCCACTTGACGATGAATCATGCCAAATATCTAAGCTCTAGTCCAAGTAAGTTAAGAGGAGAAGATTTTTGAAGTTTTAACTATAAACATATCAAGTATACCCATGACCCCCCGGGGCGGGGCCAATTTTGACCCCAAGACAATAATTTGAACAATCTTTGTAGAGGTCCACTAGACGATGAATCATGCCAAATATCTAAGCTCCAGTCCAAGTAAGTTCAAAGGAGAAGATTTTTGAAGTTTTCACTATAAACATATAGAGAATACCCTAACCCCCCGGGGCGGGGCCAATTTTGACCCCAAGGCCATAATTTGAACAATCTTTGTAGAGGTCCACTAGACGATGAATCATGCCAAATATCTAAGCTCTAGTCCAAGTAAGTTAAGAGGAGAAGATTTTTGAAGTTTTAACTATAAACATATCAAGTATACCCATGACCCCCCCGGGCGGGGCCAATTTTGACCCCAAGGCCATAATTTGAACAATCTTTGTAGAGGTCCACTAGACGATGAATCATGCCAAATATCTAAGCTCTAGTCCAAGTAAGTTAAGAGGAGAAGATTTTTGAAGTTTTAACTATAAACATATCAAGTATACCCATGACCCCCCGGGGCGGGGCCAATTTTGACCCCAAGGCCATAATTTGAACAATCTTTGTAGAGGTCCACTAGACAATGAATCATGCCAAATATCTAAGCTCTAGTCCAAGTAAGTTCAAAGGAGAAGATTTTTTAAGTTCTCACTATAAACATATAGAGAAAACCCATGACCCCCCGGGGCGGAGCCAATTTTGACCCCAAGGCCATAATTTGAACAATCTTTGTAGAGGTCCACTAGACGATGAATCATGCCAAATATCTAAGCTCTAGTCCAAGTAAGTTCAGAGGAGAAGATTTTTGAAGTTTTAACTATAAACATATAGAGCATACCCATGACCCCCTGGGGCGGGGCCAATTTTGACCCCAGGGCCATAATTTGAACAAACTTTGTAGAGGTCCACTAGACGATGAATCATGACAAATATCTAAGCTCTAGGCCAAGTAAGTTCAGAGGAGAAGATTTTTTAAGTTTTTACTATAAACATATAGAGAAAACCCATGACCCCCCGAGGCGGGGCCAATTTTGACCCAAGGGCCATAATTTGAACAATCTTGGTAGAGGACCATTTGGTGATCCTACCTACCATATATCAACGGCCTAAGCCTTGTGGTTTGGGAGAAGAAGATTTTTAAAGTTTTTCCTTTCCATTGCCATGGCAACCAGAGTTCTGCATGGAATTCAATTCTTTGAACAATTTTCAAAGGGGACCACCCAAGGAACATTCCTGTAAAGTTTGGATGAAATTTGCTAAGCGGTTTATGAGGAGATGTCGTTTAAAGTAAAAGTTTACGGACGGACGACGGGCGGACGGACGACGGACGCCGGACAAATTGTGATCACAAATGCTCACCTTGTCACTATGTGACAGGTGAGCTAAAAACACAAAATTAATACACGTCGAAATGACCATAGGTCACAAAAAAATACACATGCCATACGGTAAGATTTTACTTCACAATGATCATTGGCAATCAAGAACAAGTAACATAAGCTCTGAAGAGCTTTAAAGCCCAGATCATATGTACAGTTGCAAAATCTGCTATGAACATGTGATTAAGAACCATTCACCATTCTTGGGTTATAATCTTTATTACCGTCAACAAAGCTCAGAGTGGGGATCGAAACCCAGGACCCTCTGATTCAGAGATTGATACGCTAACCACTGGGTCAGCTCCACCAATAGTGGAAATAATTGCTAAGTACAGAGTTATACCTTTTATACCTTTTAAACTGTAAGGCGTTAGCTACACTTACTCAAATATAGCAAAAAGTATAAAATCATATTCAAGGGCACATAACTCTCAAGACAAAATGGCTGTGGATAAAGAAAAATATGCCTGGCATTACTATGCATCATGGTAGTAATGATGGTTGTTATGATGCTTACCTACATGGTAAACTCTGTAGGAGTAGTTAGCTCAACTTTTCACAACTCACGGAACAACATACAGACAGTGTGGCTCCAATATTCACATATTTAAACTTTGTTTGTTGCGGTATTGTAACATTAATAATAATATATTTATTATTATATTATGTGAAATACTTGAATATAAACATACTTATTCTGCTGGTTCTTGCTAGCCAGATTGATCTGCAAATAAACATTAAAAGGGTTGTGCAAAAGACACTTTGCAATAAAAAAAGTTGGATTATTGAGGTTAAAATTATCTTATTGAGCAGTGGATATTAAAATACTAAAATGTGCACAATAGTGAATGGCATACCACTTTAACAATAAAAGTGGATAACATATCAATTAAAAGTTGTCACAGAGTCAGCACGCTCCACTATAACACCACCTATTAGTTTAAAGAGTGCAAGGTATTACAGTGAACCATTAAAGGACCAATGTACAATTAGCTTTATTCAAAACCGTAGGCAGACAGTGGCATACCTACATACAGGCCTTGTAGGCCTAGGCCTACAACTTTTTTGAAAAATGACAAAATCTAAATAACCCAAAGATGCAATAAAAACTAATTTTATTTTTAACTTAAGGCCACTCCTTTTTTATTTTTTGGTTTACAAGATTTTTTGGAAAAAATGTCCACCGGGTGGTCGAGAAAAAAAAGAAAAAAAAAAGGAAAAAAAATCACAATCAGGGTGAAAATCAGAGTACAACATAAAAACATTGAAAATTTATATCATTTAATTATCATTTTAAATTTTTAAACTGCTATTAATGCGTGTTTTAATACACTCAAAGTTCTAATCTATCTCACATACTGTGCATATAAAACATCAATGAAATTGACTATAAAACATGTTTACATACATGTATAAACTACACTTTTATCAAAGATTCATTGAATATCACTCAGCAAGACATTTGTTTAGCTTTAATGGTATGCTAAAGCAAAAGTGAATGCAGAACACTTAAAAACTGACCAATATTAAATTGAAAAAAAAGAGAAGGCAAATTTATCGCATTAAAATACACAAAAATTGCACAGTATTAAAACAATACATTACATTTTCTAAACATTCGTCATTGTTTTAGTTATTTCAATATTGTAAAATGTCAATAAAGTGAAAATAATTACCAAATAAAGAAGTAACATTGTATGAAGACATTTGAGCTTTAATATTGTGAAAACAATTCCTGAAAAAATAAAAACCAAACTAGACCTAGATTTGAGTTTTAATAACCCTTACCATGCGGGGTCCTAGTTGTGTGTAACCCGATCCATGCTAAGTCCGGATATATTTGGACCGGGATAATTAACATGGGATGTTCACCAAATCCATTTCAAATTCAAATCTTGCAGCAAATTACCACATCAGTACATAAAAATCACAAAGCAAAATAATAAATCTAGCATGTGACTTAACTTTATGTACCAATGATAGCAAACTGACAGAGAAATCCATAATTATGTATCAGATATTTTCATCTTCTCCAAACTCCGCCATTTTGTGTATACATGCATTCACAGGGCATCTATACTTCATGCATGTTTTTGTTTTTTTCATTTTAAACAGTATTCCTTGGTTACAACAACAAACCTCATTTATAGTGAAATATCAATTTCATTACAAATTGAAATGGACTTATTCAAAATAGTTTTCCGTGTTGTTTTATCCACAGGGGCAGGTTGCGTTGTTTTGACACACCACGCCCCCGTCCATCTTTTTTTATCAAAATTTTTTTTAATCAAATTTTAGTAAGAATATGATGTGGTAACTGTAACTTGTGAAAATTGGCACAAAAAAAAAAAAATAATAATATTTTTTTTTATTTTATTATCTTTGTACTTTATTTTTATCTTCATTACTAAGATAATAAAATAAAAATAAAAATGGTGTGTCAAAACAACGCAACCTGCCCCTGTGGTTTTATCTAAACATTTTGCACATAACTCGCAGAATTAGTAAATGGCATTGACACATGTGTTCAACTCTTTCATTATTTTTACTCTACTATTAACCCAAACATGAATGAACATGTTATCTAAAATAAACACAAGCTTTACATTGACTCAATGACAAGTTTTTCCAAACCATTCTGTGATTTAAAATCCATAAACACCACCGACCAAACTTGTAAAACTAGGTCAATGGTGTCAACTTAGAAATTTTACTTTCGATTTCACCACTCACACTTAGTGCACTGTTTTTTGATATTTAACCATAAAATGTTAAGAAATGTTTTTTCTCACACATAATTTACAGATATTTGTGTCTACTAATTCGATGGCAGCCGTTGACACTTTTATTTTTTATCTATAAACAACAATATTTTCATGACCTAAATTGGCGGGGGAAAAAACAACAATCATGTGACAGTTATTGTTTGGGTCGGCTTTTAAATTTGCCAATGTTTATTGCTATTGCTATTTTAACAACTCCTGCATATTTTAATTAATTATGTCATACAAATAATGATGGTAATAATGCTATCGTCAATTCCCCCATTGCCAACAGCACTGCCATAACAGTTGACTGGCTCACATGCTATCAATATTAATTGGCAAATACGGCTACGGAACAACTAACCAGTCGAGATCTACTGCATTCGTACTCTTATCTATTCGGGTTTTTTATCGTTTCACACCAAACTCAATACGGTCGGGAAAATAATTTTGAAAAAAGAAGTGAAATTCATTTATTTTTTTGTACATTTCAGAAAATTAGACCCAATTAAACCAATTTATATAAAAGTAGTGGCCTAAGGTTGGTGTTTATTGAAACTACGTACAGGATGTATACCTTGATTTTATTGTAATCTTTGCAAATATAATTGTGTGTGTTAAATGCACATATAAAAGTCCCCAAACTCAAATAGAACAATCGTGCCTACAAGTTATTTTAGGCCTGGCTATGCCCCTGGCAGAATTCTAAGATAAATAATTACAAAGAGGCATTTTTGCATTATATGCAAGATAGAGTTATCATACTTGATTGTATAATGTTTCAATGTAATACATCATGAAGTTGCTCAGTTATTGACTTATAAGAGCCTTTAACATAAAAACCTTAACCAGAATTTTAAAGTTGAATTATAAAGTGGCAAAATTAAAATTATATGAAAGGGTTATTTTTTCTTGATAATAAAAAAGGTTGGTTGGTTGTATAAAGTTTTAATACAATCAATACATAATGCTGAAATATTAACTTAAATGTAGTTACATGCGAAACCTTAACCAGAACGCAGTTGAATAATAAAAGGCCATTATCTATGAAAAATACAGTTGTCTTACTTGCTTATTTAAGTAGGTTAGATGGTTGAGTACTGTTCTATAAATGCGCTACATCAAGTAGTTACTACTGAGAAATCAACATAATTATGTGTGCTTTAATCCAAAACCTTTACCAGTACAACTATCATTAATTTCTTGTGAAAACAATTATTGCGTGCCTTCTCCTTATCTCCTTATGCATGTGTATGTTCCATTGTAAATATTTGTAAATATTGTTTGTCCTCATGGGCCGTAAGGCTTATTGGATGTGAAATAAATCTTCTTCTTCTATATATATTTGTTGAGATATTAACTACAATGTCGTTCATGCAAAGCCTAATAGACAAGAGCAGTCATAGACAGCTATATCCCCCGCCTCATGGGGGCATTTTTTGTAACAAAAGTCAATCAATGGTAAGGGTAGTTTCTCAGGAACATAAGAACTGCGTAAAATAAAAGAAAGGGCAATAACTCTTTCAAAAATGGCCGAATCCCGAAAGCCTGACAATATGCGCTGCATGACTATATAGTCATCAATCTGTGAAAGTTTGGTAGAAATCGCATGAAACCATAAGAGGAGTTGCGAAGAAACCAAATTTAAATGTAAAATAAAGAAAGGGCAATAACTCTTTCAAAAATAGTCGAATCCCGAAAGCCCGACAATATGCGCTGTGTGACTATATAGTCATCAATCTGTGAAAGTTTGGTAGAAATCGCATGAAACCATAAGAGGAGTTGCAAAGAAACCAAATTTAAATGTAAAATAAAGAAAGGGCAATAACTCTTTCAAAAATAGTCAAATCCCGAAAGCCCGACAATATGCGCTGCATGACTATATAGTCATCAATCTGTGAAAGTTTGGTAGAAATCGCATGAAACCATAAGAGGAGTTGCGAAGAAACCAAATTTAAATGTAAAATAAAGAAAGGGCAATAACTCTTTCAAAAAAAGTCGAATCCCGAAAGCCCGAAAATATGCCCTGCATGACTATATAGTCATCAATCTGTGAAAGTTTGGTAGAAATCGCATGAAAAACGTAAGAGGATTTGCCATGAAACCAATTTTAAATTTAAAATAAACAAAGGGCAATTACTCTTTCAAAAATAGTCAAATCGCAAAAGCCAGACAATGTGCGCTGCTTCACTTTATGATTATCAATCTGTGAAAGTTTGGTAGAAATCGCATGAAAAATGTAAGAGGAGTTGCGAAGAAACCAATTTTAAATGTAAACTAAGCAAAAGGTAATAACTCTTCAAAAATGGTCGAATCGGGAAAGACCGACAATATGCGCTGCTCCACTTTATGATCATCAATCTGTGAAAGTTTGGTAGAAATCGCATGAGAAATGTAAGAGGAGATGCAAAGAAATAAATGTGGGACGAACGGACATACGCACGCACACACAGACGAACGGAATCGCGCCTACCATTACTATATCCACTCGCCTTTTCAAGGCGGGGGATAAAAATGGTTGAATAGTGAAGGGCTTATGCAAGATAGAGTATCAAATAGTTTGAACAGTTGGAAACACACATCAAAAGTCTGAGATATTAACCTGTGTGTTTATATTTGCGTTAAATACAAGAAATAGTTCCATTTATTTATTAATTAAGTTCACTGTATAACGTTGCAATGCCATACAGGATGTATTTGCTGAGATATTAACTAAAATGGGGTTATATGCAAAACAGAATAAAATAGGGTGGAATTATACGCAAGATAGAGTTTCAAGTTATCTTGATTAATCAAGTAGGTTAAATAGTTGAGAGCACATGTCGTAAGTTTCAATGCAATACATTATGTAGTTGCTGAGATATTAACTGAAATGTGGGTAGATGCAAAGCGTTAATAATAATTTTTAAGTCAAATAATAAATGGCAATAATATGCATATTATGCAAAATAGAGTTATCCTACGTGGTTAATTAAATAGGTTTGAAGGTTGAGTTTCATTATATAAAGTTTCAATGCAATAGATCAAGAACTAAATTAGTGGTTGCTGAGATATTAACCTATCGCCTTGGTCACGATATAATGACAATTTTCTTTTTGCTGTTGTTACGTTGTAATTTTCTTAACATGTTATGTTAAAATTGTCTTTTTTATGTCTCATGATATGCAGAATATATCTGTCGACTCAACTTATACAGACGTCCATCGCTTGATTTGACGCGTTTTCTAATTTCAACCTCCAAATAGCCAAAATGTGGCTAAAAACTGTCGTTACAACGTTTCATTTCAAAATTACCACTTTTTTAATATAAAAAACAAAAAATACTGGAAAATAATTGTATCAGATATCTTGAGCATTGAGTAAGCAATTTAGTCTTCTTTCTGTAGCTGGTTATTTCATTTAAATTGCATAAAAACTGACGGAGTACTACTAAAATAACTGAACCCACCATTTCGTTACCAAAATCTGGCTTTTTCAATTCAGGGATACAAAATGGCCAAAATTTCTTAGCAATATGGTATTTTGTGAAAATATGACCCTCAATTGGAAGAACTACAACTCATTTATCAATAGCAATAAGAAATTTATACATAATACCTACATTACCAAATTTATTATACGCCTGAGTATGCACCCAAAAATACAGAAAATTTTGTCCCATCCGTAGACGCATGTTTTTCCCAGCAAGGAATATGCTTAGCATATAACCAACCAGGCAGATTTTGCATTTCCATTCAGTGACCAAATATATTATTTGTTGCATCAATATCTGATTGTAATTTGTAAATATGAAGCTCAACATGTCAATGTCCCATCCGTAGACACCATGTCCCATCCGTAGACACACATAAAATGCTCAAAATTTGTATATTAAGCGAAAAGAACCACTTTCCTTTGACAGAAATGTAGCACATATTCAAACCTAGGCAATGGATTACCAAAAACAACTCATTACCTTTGTATTTTCATTTTTCCACTTCTATATGTTGCTAAAAACATTGAAATTCATGCATTAACTTATTTTTTTCTATAGTGTGTATGTTTGGGAATTAAAATAAGTAGCCAAAATACAGGATGGATTATGTTGTTTTAGCCAGACATAAAGAGGCCTATTAGAAATTTATTTATGGTTAAGAAAATGAAGTACAGTAAAGCTGGTAAATGTCTACGGATGGGACATTTAAATCACGCTATGTACGAAATGTCCATTTATAAATTCAGGTGTGACTAGAATTAACATTAATACAAAAATGGACAAGCAGAGAAATAAAAACCATTCAAATATACCTGAAATTGACATTAATGTAAGTGCAAAAGCCCTAACAATGAAAAGATACAGGGGAAAACTGAAAAATGAAAGAAATGAAAAATATGATGAAATGAAGAGGAAAGATGCTGAAAGGAAAAACACATGATAGGCAAATTGACAAAGGGAGAAAAAGAAAGTGATCCAAGAGAAACCAAAAAACAATAATAAATATGGAGAGAAAAAAAATAAAATTAAGCTTGCCAAAAAGAAAGAAGGTGCAGACAATATCACAAACAAAACTAATGGAGAAAACCGGACTCCTAGACAGACACCGTGTAACAATAAGAATAGAGAAATGAAAGAAAATGAAAGCCTGAAAAAGAAGAAGAATGTGCTTAAAGATGCTTAAAGTACAGAATAGGACGATGGGGATAAAACTTAAAACAATACAGTGAAAATAGTCTTTCAACAGACCAAGATACTACAAACATTGATCAAACAAAAACAGATGGTACAATAGACAACGATAATATTAACAGATCCAGAACAGCCACAAATTCAGCTGAAATATAAGTAATGAGATGTGTGAGCCTCCATTTAATTCAAGAAGCAAGAAGTACAAAATATAGAGCAATATCAAAAGTAAAAGAAAGTATGCCTACAACACCAAAGCGTAAAACAAGAGTGTAAGAAAAACTGATAGAGTATGTCACCAACGATAAGAAGAAATTTGGAAGAAAAGGGTGTTATTTTACCAAAGATTGCTAGAAGAAATTTAAAGCTGAGCGAAACAGTCAATATGAACAACATTAAAGAAGAATACAGGATGTGAAATTGAGTCATGGAGGGACTTAACAAGAAAAGAAGACAGAATACAACAATGTGTTGCAATGTGTGCTTGATAGGAATATAACCAAATACCATACTAGCTTTGGTAGTGGGATTGCTTCCTTCCTACAAGTTAGGCGACCAACAGGGAAAATAGACAACACCAATGGAAAGAAGTGGAAACTAAAACCAAGAAAGACAAGGATAGATAGGCTGACTGCAGGAACTGTTATTTGTCAGTAGATGTGTCCGGAAAAGTACCGAATAAAAAAGATGTCAAGTTACTCGATGGAGAGAAATCCAATCTCAAGTAATGACAATGACCTTGGCCGAGGCATATGAATTATTTATTTTCTGGAGTTCTTAAGTAGTTAAGAAAAGGTCATTGACAAAATGTCATTTTTACATATGATTCAGAACAGTTTCTCAGTTTTGGAGTATATATATCAGTCATCAGGGCTTTTTCTGCCCATTTTTGAAAAAGGATCCTAGACATTTTGGGAAAATTTGCGTCACAATTATGCCTAAATTGGGAAAATTTACAGTTAAAATAACAAGCTTTTCAGTCTCCTGCAAATGAGGAAATTATTAAATATAAGTTTATTTTCCCTTTCAAAAGCCCTAAAACAGCTGGAATCTTAATTCTTGGGTGTAAATATTTATTGCAATGAATCATGACAGATACTAATTTTTCATTTCAAATGATCTCTGAATGTGATGCAAATCAATGATTTCTGAATTCAGTTATCCCCAAAACTTTACATCACCTAATTTTAGGATGTTGAATGAACCGGTACAGGTAAAAACACTGTTTTACTTTTGATTGGGATTTTTTTCTGAAGATTGGAAAAATATATCATATATTTTGCTTTAGGAATGGGTCTGATAGTCGGACCCGTGGGTACTATATAAAATGCCCTGGTTATTGTCAATTAAACATGTTTCTAAGTTAAAATTTCCTTGAAACATTGAAGTAGTTAGTAACTGGATACAGTATAAGTATTGTGGATACCATCAGGGAATATCTTATGCCTGCAGCTTGGTATTACATTAAATAGTTTTATGTCCCATCCGTAGACACTTACAACACATGGTACTTTTACATCGTGTCTATTTCTAACAACTGAACTAGTGAAAAATCTTACATTTGGTGTTCAATGAGGAATTTAAAACATATACTGATTGACACCATTATAATTCAATGAATTTTCACCTTTGAAAGTTGCAACTTAAAACTGAACTTAAAAGGTCCGATTATCAAATTACAATTACATTGTAAAAGGTTGTCTTACTGAAATTTAGAAATATTAAATATCTTGTACTTCATTTTTGTGTTCTGTTAGCATTTTTGCAACAAGAGATGTTTATACTAGGTTTGTAATTGAACTTAAAGTTCATAAGTAAATATATAGTGTGCCTTTTGTCCCATCCGTAGACACTTCGGACCGGATACAGAAAGTGATCTAAAAAAATTATGCATCAAGATAATGCTGAAAAATTGGTATGGCCTTGTTTGTTTTTGATTCTGGTGTTAGAAAAAATCACTTTTATTTGCTTCCTTGGGCTTCTAAAAATGGTAGATCATTCACAAGCAGTCAAATTCAAAATAATATCATGACATTTATGGTTAAATCTCAATTATTTCTACTAAGAAGGAATAAAGTCAATTATTTTGCCCATAACTGTTTATTTGGCACCTATGCAACAAGTCTGGCTAAAAAAAGCATTATAAAAGAGTTCTGTCACATTATCAAAAGCATTTAAATATACATCACAAAATTATTTTTTTTCAGTATTCCTTGATACATAAACCTCCCTGAAAAAAAAACTGGAGCTCGAACCTAATGATTTTATTCGAATTATTATAACACCATGACCCTACTGTTATGGAACGTATGTAATTTGGCTATTTGAATACTTTGATTTTTTACCCTTTGTGAAACACTTTTTGTCATTATATCGTGACCAAGGCGTATGTGTGCTTGCATGCAAAACCATAAGCAAAATTTCTAAGTTGAATAATTAAGGCCCATAATTTGAAATGTATTCAAAAACGTGTAACATAACTTCATGAATTAAGAAGGTTGGATGGTTGGGATCTAATGGTTAGTAGTTTAGCTCTCCTAATTCGCCAATTAGAATTAAACATAAACTGACTAGGATTGTATACCCCAATGTTTGGTATTTAAATCAATTAGAAGTTAAATAAAGTTCTGTGAAATGCTCATTTCCTGGTTTGAACAAGTTGGCAAATGATATAAGAAATTTGGTCAGTTATGCATGCATATGTGCCCAACAATATCAATAGTATTTTTACAAAATAAAAAATATTCATAAACTTTTCTACCTGATCATTTTTGTTCATCTTTTCGTGTGAGGCAGCATTTGCATATGTCCCAGATACTGTCGATGATGGTGGTGGTTTGGATGATGCATCATTGCTTCTGGTATTATATTTGTTGTCAGGCTTTCCAATCTCCACACTTTTAGAACCGCCCTGGCTAGTCTTCTGTGAAGAAATTGAATTGTTCTGAAAGAAACTTGGTGTAGTCTGCTCTGATGATTCAAAAACGTTCTTACCGCTCTCAACATCTGTGCTAGATTGGTCAGTCTGCATTTTATGTTGTCCAAAAACAAACCATTCCTGTTGTGACTTTGCAGTTGCTTCTTCGTCTGGTTTTAAAACTGTTTGTTTGTTTTCTGCAGCATTATCAACAACTTCTCCAGACTTTTTTTTTTCTTCCATTGTTTTCGACCTCGTTTTTCTTTCAACTGTATCATCTTTTTCCTTTTTATCAAAAGGCAAATTGTGTTTTTCACAAAATATTTCTTTTTTTCTGTTTCTCTTTTTCACTTTTTTTGCTTTTGTCCCTCCCTTATTAGCTTTTTTAGGTCTCTTTTCTCCAGAAGCCACCGGTGTTGTACTTTCTGTATCGTCATCATTGTGAAAAGATTGACTACTGTCGGAATCAACAGAGTCATCTTCAGAGCCATTATCATCTTTATCTGATAAATCTTTTCCAAATGTTTCACCATTGGAGGATTCATTCATTGTGTCATCTTGAGCAATGTGTATAGCCTTTATAGACTTTTCCAACCGACTTTCAGCTGTATTATTTCCATTTTTTTCATTACAAACTTTAGTCGAAACATTTTCTTTGTATATAAATGACTGTTGTTTTGAATCTGCTTCTTGGATAGCATTTGTTGCCACACAGTTATTATTGTTTGCATTTGCTGTTTGATTTGCTTCATTTATATTACTACCAGGATCACCTTGCATAAATGTTTCCTGTTTTCTTTCATCACTTCCATCATCTAAGTTGAAAACACGTAATTTATTGTCCCCTTGAAAATCAGATGTATCCATTGCATCATCTTCATTGTTATCTGTTGTCTCTGAACTGACCAATTTGACTTCTTCTTGACTCTGACTTTTTTTAGCTACTTGTTTGTAAGTATATGTTTCTTCCTCCTCTGTCAGCTCACTAGCTTTGGACTGTTTCTCTATTGGTTCAGGACTTGATGCCTCACGTTGCTGAACATCTACTGCACTTGGTGTATCTGTATCTGGCTCTTCCTGCTTATCTCTTTCCCCAGTCTGATCGTGTAACGTTTGATTCTGATTTTGACTTTCAACACCTAAATGTTCAACTTCAGTGGCTGATTCTAAAACTTCCATGTTTAAATCTGGTCCTTCAGCTTGTCGTGGTTGGGAAGGTGGTATTTGGTTAGGGGCATGTTGATAATGTTGAATATCATTCTGGATTCCCCCCTCACCGATTGTTGCCACAGAGACAGCGTCAGAGTTGTCAACAACACTTGCCTGATTTTCTTGAGAAGGTGGACCATCTGTTGCTAGAAAGAATATTTTGTTTTAATCTAAATCTTACATTTTTTAAGTAAAGACACTGGGTCAATTGTTCAAAAACTTTGTTAAAGTTAACAAAATTGTTAACTTTATCGAAGTTAAGTTTCAAATCTATACTGATCTGGAAGTTTAATGGAGACACTTGTGATCATCTGTATTACTAACTAAATTTGTGACAACTGTTAAAGCTTAACTTTTTAATTTTGAATATGTCAGCACATCATTCAGCACAATGAGCATATAATCAAATATTGAACATTTAAAAGTTAACAATGCTGTCATCAAAGTCACTTGTTAACTTTAACAAAGTTCTGAACAATTAGCCAAATGTTCAAGTTAGTCCCATTGTTACAACTTTTTAAATTCCCTTTAAGGTTCAAAAACTGCATTCATACCTTGCTCTGCCATTGGTTGGACCTTGCATCCACACTCGGGGCAGAATTTTATGCCGAGTGTAAACATAGTTCCACATCTCGAACACTTCTCTACATCAGGTGTTTGTACTTCAAACAACTTGATATCAACCTGTTTTCCACAACTTGTGCAGAACTTCTGTGTTGATCTCAGTTCCTCCCCACAAGGAGAGCCACTTTCATCATCTCCATCACAGATGATGACGATTGATGACAAGATAGGTTTGGTAGGAGGATCAATCATTTTGCCCCCACATTCCTGACAAAACTTCCACTCCCCCTCGAACCCACATTTCGGGTTGGAACACTTCTTCATCATGTACAGGCACTGTTACATCCTGAAGTAGGGTAGAGTTTATAAACACAAAGAATCTAGCACAACCTTGTTACGTTTTGATGAAAACAAGACAACTTGCAAACAAGTATTCTGAAAGTGACATAAGAATTGCATAAAAGCTATTAATTGACCTGATGACCCCTAAAATTATAAGGGGTCATCTACAGGTCAGAGGCATGTTAAGTTTGAGGGCCATAGGTGCAGGCATTGTCGAGTTATCACTCGAAACATTTTTGCATTCAGGGTCACTGTGAACTTGACCTTTGACCCGATGACTCCTAAAATCAATAAGGGTCGACTCCTAAAATCAATAAGGGTCATCTACTGGTCAGGCCCAACTTTCATGTCAAGTTTGATGATCATAGGTTCAGGCATTGTTAAGATTTGTTAACATTTTTGTGTTCAAGGCTACTGTGACCTTGACCTTGGCTTGATGACCCCCAAAGTCATGAGGGGTCATCTACTGCTCAGGCCCAACCTTCATGTCAAGTTTGATCTGTGACCTTGACCTTTGACCCCTAAAATCAATAGGGATCATCTACTGGTCAGACCCAACCTCTTAAGTCAAGTTTGAGGGACATGTGTGCAGGTATTGTTGAGTTATCACACGGACAACCTTTTATCATTCAAAGTCACTGTGACCTTGACCTTTGGCCCAATGACCCCTTAAATCAATAGGGGTCATCTACTGGTCAGGCACAACCTCCAAGCCAAGTTTGAGGGCCATTGGTGCAGGGATTGTCGAGTTATCACACGGACAACCTTTTACCATTCAAGGTCACTGTGACCTTGACCTTTGGCCCGATCACCCCCAAAAACAATAGGGGTCATCTACTGGTAAGACCCAACATCCAAATCAAATTTGAGGGCCATGGGTGCAGGCATTGTCAAGTTATCACATGGACAACCTTTTTCTATTCAAGGTCACTGTGACCTTGACCTTTGGCCCGATGACCCCCAAAACAAAAGGGATTATCTACTGGTCAGGCCCAACTTCCATATCAAGTTTGTTGACAATTGGACATCTGGGCATTGTTGAGTTATCACTCTGACAAGCTTTAAAATTATTTTACCATTAAAGGTCACTGTGACCTTGACCATTGACCCGATGAGCCCTAAAATCAATAGGGGCCATCTACTGGTCAGGCCCAACCTTCATGTCAAGTTTGATGACCATATGTCCAGGAATTGTTGAGTTATCACTTGGACAAGCTTTGGTCTACCGACGGACCGACCAATCGCCCTACCGACCTACCGACATGTAGAAAGCAATATACCCCTCTTTGAAGGGGGGCATTATAATTAATATATATATATTAATATAAAAATAAATTTATGATTAAGTGTACCTTTTCTTTAATTGAGACACATATCTTTAATTGGAGCAATGTATATTTTCTTCCTGGTTTTATGGAGCACATTTCATGCGATATTTGTCAAAAGGGTCTGGATGTAAGGTAATGCATTATTTTGATTAAAACGTTCATTGATAAATTTGATTCAATTTGCATTTCTAGGTAATTTAGGACTTTCTGCTTCAAGACCAAGTGAGCTTAATGACTGGTCCAGATAACTCACAATCTCTCTTACCTCTATGTTAGATAGTACATGCCTCATTCATGCAAGTACTGAACAAATATCAAAATGGACATCATGAATGATCATTAAATCGAAAATAATTGAAACTGTACGTTTGTGTTCAATATTTTTTATAAACAAGAGCTGTTACAGAAACAGCACACTGCTTTAACCAGAACTTCTACGGCAAATAATAAAAAGACATTATTTACAATACATGCACAGAAGTAGGTAGCGTGGATGGGAACACTTGTCTATTGTTTCAATGCAAACTATGTGGTATTTGCTCAGATATTGACGATGTGCACAGTGTTTGAAATTCATGGTAGTCCGATAGCTGAGGCTTCCGAATTTCAGCTCGGGCTACCGAATTTCCGTAAAAACTAGCCCGATCTGGCTACCGTTTTTTCCAAATGTAATTTAATAAAAAACAAACATGCCAATTAAACATGTAAAGCATTGTGTTTTTATACGCTTATTTTTTAAGAATGCGTCCTACCAGGCAACTCAAGCGACTGAGTAGCCTTGACAACGGCGAAAGATCCAAGCGAAGTCAGAATCGCCGAATTTTACGATGATAAAAAGACGAATTGCTCTGCGATTCAGTGCTGCAAGCATGAGCAGAATGTTTGTTTATTAAATTAATATATATAAACACATGTCTAGAGCAATTAAAGCCCGAAGTGACAAGTGATTATTGATCTGTTTGTAACCAGTAACTATGTCTAATAGCAGCAATCAAACTCAATGACGTCAATAACTCCGCCCAGTATGTAAATTAACAATAAATTTGGCAGTTTTTGCTAAATTTGATGGCATTGAAAAACAGCTATGCTCAATATCAATATCAAAATTGATACTTTATTTATTTCATTTAAATATATATTATTATTGTTTAAAATTAAATAATAGATTTTAAGTTTTTAATGCGTAAAAGAAAATAAACATTTAACTAGAAATGTGTCCATAGGACATGGATGCCCCCACTTCGATTTTTTGTCACAGAAAATAAGCCATAATGATTATTCAGGATAATCTGCACAAGGGCAAATCCTTTTCAAAAATTAGATCGGATAAGATATTTTTTAAGTATTGTTGGGAAATAAAGGGCCCTAACTCCTAAATGATTAAAGCGATTTCCATGGCTATCGAACTTGATCAAGGTATTATGGTCACAAACAAGTGTTAAATGTTTGGTGAGGATTGGACAAACAGTTTTCAAGAATTAGATCGGAAACAATCTTCGGGACGTATTTTTCAAGTCTTTTTTTGCAAATAAAGGGCCGTAACTCCTAAATGACAAAAGAGATTTCCATGGCTATCGAACTTGATCAAGATATTATGGTCACAATCATGTATGTAAAGTTTGGTGAGGATTGGACACATACTTTTCAAGAATTAGATTGGAAACATATATTTTTGAAGTATTTTTGGCAAAAAAGGGCCGTAACTCCTAAATGACTAAAGCGATTTCCATGACTATCGAACTTGATCAAGATATTATGGTCACAAACATGTGTTTAAAGTTTGGTGAGGATTAGACAAACGGTTTTCAAGAATTAGATCGGAAACAATCTTCGGGACGTACGTACGTACAGACAGACAGACGTACGTACGGACAAGGGCAACCCTATATGCCGCCACTTTATGGGGGCATAACAAATATGTTGTCAATTTACAGTACAGTAAGGCTCTTTTATATACCGTTAAATTGCTTTGCCATTTATTTTTAAAGAACATTTATAGGAATATTGGCATAGAAACATCAAGTTTTTTTTGGTTTTGTTTTCTTACTTCCAGAACTTGAAAGTGAAACTGAAAGTAGAAATAAATGGTCATTGCACAATCGCTGGTGCATATCGGATTTGACAAGGATGCAGTGGATAAGAGAAATAATTGTACACGCATAATTCTTATCATCTTAAATATCTCAGATGATATTTTTTCCCTTTTTTTAAAACAATAGGGGTCATCTACTGGTCAGGCCCAATCTTCATGTCAAGTTTGATGACCATACGTCCAGGAGTTGTTGTGTTATCACTCGGATAAGCTTTGGTCTACCGACGGACCGACCAACCAACCGACGAACTGACCGACATACTGACATGCCTAAGCAAAGTAATATACCCCTCTTCTTTTAAGGGGGGCATAATAAACACTAAGTGTGACCTTGACCTAAGAGGTAGGGACACAGGTTTTGCATGTGACACGTCATCTTGGTATGCCGAACACATGTGGCAAGTTATTTTAAAATCTTTCCATACAAGGGAAAGTTACAGCCCGGACACGACAACCTATACTCTATGTCCTTATATGCAGCATTCCATTGTGAATAAACACCTAAGTGTGACCTTGACCTAAGAGGTAGGGACACGGTTCTTGCACGCGACATGTCGTCTTGGTATGTCGAACACATGTGGCAAGTTATTTTAAAATCTGTCCATACAAGGGAAAGTTACAGCCCGGACACAACAACCTATACTCTATGTCCTTATATGCAGCATTCCATTGTGAATAAATACTAAGTGTGACCTTGACCTAAGAAATAGGGACAGGGGTCTTGCACGCGACACGTTGTCTTGGTATGCCAAACACATGTGGCAAGTTATTTTAAAATCTGTCCATAAAAGGAAAAGTTACAGCCCGGACACGACAACCTATACTCTATGTCCTTATATGCAGCATTCCATTGTGAATAAACACCTAAGTGTGACCTTGACCTTAGAGGTAGGGACACGGGTCTTGCACGTGACACATTGTCTTGGTATGCCGTACACATGTGGCAAGTTATTTTAAAATCTGTCCATACAAGGGAAAGTTACAGCCCGGACACGACAATCTATACTCTATGTCCTTATGTGCAGCATTCCATTGTGAATAAATACTAAGTGTGACCTTGACCTAAGAGGTAGGGACACGGGTCTTGCACACGACACGTCATCTTGGTATGCCAAACACATGTGGCAAGTTATTTTAAAATATGTCCATACAAGGGAAAGTTACAGCCCGGACACGACAATCTATACTCTATGTCCTTATGTGCAGCATTCCATTGTGAATAAATACTAAGTGTGACCTTGACCTAAGAGGTAGGGACACGGGTCTTGCACACGACACGTCATCTTGGTATGCCAAACACATGTGGCAAGTTATTTTAAAATATGTCCATACAAGGGAAAGTTACAGCCCGGACACGACAACCTATACTCTATGTCCTTATATGCAGCATTCCATTGTGAATAAACACCTAAGTGTGACCTTGACCTTAGAGGTAGGGACACGGGTCTTGCATGTGACACGTCGTCTTGGTATGCCAAACACATGTGGCAAGTTATATTAAAATCTGTCCATACAAGGGAAAGTTTTAGCCCGGACACGGAGTTATTGAGCCGGACACACGGACGGACGGAAGGACGGACAGATGGCGCGATTTTAATATGCCTACCCTCGGGGGCATAAAAATGTTGCAATTTAAACACATCTTTACTGATGCAATGCCTTGTTTTATATTTGTAAAGGGTCATGCAATGAAGCTACCTGTAAAGTTTCATTGAATTTGGACTGGTAGTTTCAGAGGTTTTTTTAAAGCAAAACAGTAAGTCGGCCATTTTGTTGTTGTTGTTGTTGTTGTTGTTGATCAATCAAAATGCCTTGTTGTATTTTTGTAGAGGGTCAAGCAATAAAGCTACCTGAAATGTTTCAGTGAATTTGGCCTGGTAGTTTCAGAGGAGATGTTTGTAAAGCAAAACAGGAAGTTGGCCAGATTGTTGTTGTTGTTGATCAATCGCGACCCCTTGTTGTATTTTTGTAGGTCACCCAAGAAAGCTTCCTGCAAAGTTTCATTGAATTTGGACTTGTAGTTTCAGAGAAGATGTTTTTTTAAAGCAAAACAGGAAGTTGGCCATTTTGTTGTTGTTGTTGATCAATCATGACCCCTTGTTGTATTTTTGTAGATGGCCACCCAAGAAAGCTCCTGTGAAGTTTCATTGAATTTGGCCAAGTTTCAGAGGAGATGTTTATAAAGCAAAAAAGGAAAACAGCCATTTTGTTGTTGTTGCTGTTGTTGCTGTTGTTGTTGTTGATCAATCGTGACCCCTTTTTGTATTTTTGTAGGCGGTCCCCAAGGAAGCTTTCTGTAAAGTTTCTTTGAATGTGGACTGGTAGTTTCAAAGGAGATGCTTTTTGAAGCAAAACAGAAAGTCGGCCATTTTGTTGTTGTTGTTGTTAATCAATCGTGACCACTTGTTGTATTTTTGTAGAGGGACACTAAAGGAAGATTCCTGTGATGTTTCGTTGAATTTGGCCAGGTAGTTTCAGAGGAGATGTTTTAAGCAATTGTTGACAGACGGACAGACCTACTAACAACGGACAAAGACTGACTCATAATAGCTCACCTTGAGACCTTCGTGCTCTGGTGAGCTTAAAAAAATGGAAAAAAGTCAATCAAGGGCCATAATTTGTATTTAGGGTTAAAATGGAGTTATGTTACCTTGTTGTAAAATGGTTGTCAATAATTCTGAGAAGTATTAAGTCGATTGAATGAAGGGTATAAAAGTTTTTTTTATTAATATCCCAACTTGACCGTAAACTTTAACCTGCCCTTAAACTTTAACCTTAGTCCTAAGACAATCAGGGGCCATAACTTGTATTAAAGATAATATGGAGTTATGTAACCTTATTGTGTGATGGTCTTGAACAACTGTGTGAAGTATTAAGTGAACAAGAGTTGTTTGTCAAACATTATGCCCCACCCCCCCCCTCCTCTCCCTGAGCGCCATGTTGTCAGGATTACTTGGACATTTGAATGAAATATGCACGGACCGTAATGACAGCTGATTTGTGATTGACATTGAATGCCTTTGAGGCAGTTTTAAGATTATGACAATTTACCGTGTGAGGATAGTAGGTACAGTTTTAAATCATATTCAGATGATGACTGATATTTGCAGATTTCACTGTGAACTTGACCTTTTGCCTGATGACCCCCAAAATCAAAAGGGTCAACAACTGGTCAGGTCCAAATGCCAAGTCAAGTTTGAGGGCCATGGGTGCAGGCATTGGTGAGTAATCATTTGGACAACCTTTATCAATCAAGGTCACTGTGACCTTGACCTTTGGCCCAATGACCCCTAAAATCAATATGGGTCATATACTGGTCAGGCCCAACCTCCAAGTTAAGTTTGAGGGACATGGGTGCAGGCATTGTCGCGTTATCACTCAAACATTTTTGCATTCAAGGTCACTGTGACCTTGACCTTAGGCCTGATGACCCCCCAAAACAACAGGGGTCATCTACTGGTAAGGCCCAACTTCCATATTGTTGATTAATCACTGGGACAAGTTTTAAAATTATTTTACGATTAAAGGTCAATGTGACCTTGACTTTTGACCCGATGAGCCCTAAAATCAATAGGGGTCATCTACTGGTTAGGCCCAGACTTCAAATAAAGTTAGAGGACCATAGGTCTAGGAAATGTCAAATTTGCTTTCAAGGTCACTGTGACCTTAACCTTTGACCCCTTAAATCAGTAGGGGTCATCTACTGGTCAGGCCCAACCTTCAAGTCAAGTTTGAGGGCCATGGGTGCAGGCATTGTTGAGATATCACTGGGAGAAGATATGTTAACTTTTTGGTGTAAAAGATTACTGTGACATTGACCTTTGGCCCAATGACCCTCAAAGCCATTAGGGTTATCTACTTGTCAGGCCAAACCTTCATATCAAGTTTGAGGACCATAGGTCCAGGAATTGTCGAGTTTGCTTTCAAGGTCTTTCAAGAACATACCATACGATCAGAAAAATAATAATCAATAATCCTTGTCTGAGAACCTTCAAATCATGGCCAATATATTTCAGTTTACTACAAATAGGAATGAACCTTTGGCTCTACAGAAAAAAAAAATCCTTAACTGTGTAACATTGTTTTATTATTAACCTACCTCCACATTAGAAGGATCACAGTTGACATTAAATCGGCGATTTTCTTCCAAGCAAATGAACCAATTTAGAATTTAGTTGATAATTGACTGTTAAGCTTGAACATTACCACAGACTTGGAGAAATTCAAGTGCTGGATTTGCTTTAAAAATTTACCCTGTCTTATAAAAGAGTCTAGGCAAAAACACCAGATTTCATGGGCAAAGTTAGGGGGTCATCTTATAAGCAAATCGCCTTATAGTCGGGGAAATATGGTAAGTGCATGCAACTTTGACAGAAACTATTTGGTCCTCAATTAACCGAAATGGAAAGAGAATCAAAGATAAAAACAATTTGATAATATATAATATTCAGTACAAAATGAGGACATAAACGACGTCCGAAACATGCATTTAGTGCCTTAATATTTGGATTTTTTTAAAAACATCATCAAGTCAATATACAAATATTTAAATGCTATTTAATTGAAAAGCATGCATTCAATGTTTAACCTGCAGGGTTTCCGCCAGGCCTTTATGGCTTGTCGGGCCTGACGTGCATTCCGCTGGCAAGGCTAATTACCGACACGCGTTAATATGCCGACATGCTTTAATCGGCGCAGCGACAATCCTTATCAAATTCACAGTTTTTCTGCGATTGCAACGGTTGCAACGGTTGACTGACAGCCAGACGGCATTTGTATCAGTCATTCAGGATCGACAACACCATGAAGGCGTGTTGGTGAGGATCGACGTTGCAATTAACCAAACTCCTCCTATTCTTTATCAAAATGAGAATGTGTGAAAAACACCATTGTCGTAATTGCGACCTTCATCCCTATAATCGCCTATGAATGCAAAGTAAACAATAAGTTTTAATTGATTTTGGTAACATAAATAATGTGTTGTTTTATTTTGTTTATTGATCCCGAGTCCGTTGGTTAATTGTCCTTTTGTTTACCAATTAATAAATTGTAATTGAGAACCGTGTTAAGATATCTGTGTTAACAAGGGTTATATATATCCTATGTCATCGTATGTAATTGAGTCGCGTTCCCGTCTTAAGTTTTATGTAAAGTTATATTTTGTGTTGCTTATTAATAAACTTTGATTGTTTTATCATTCTTTTTATTTATTTGAAAAAAGATAAATAAGTCTGAAAATACTCATTACATTCCCTTTTAGTTATTATTTAGCCGACCTGGCTTGAAAATTATTAGCTGTTGCAGCTTTAAATACACCCACGAGCAGTCGCTTTGCTCCGGGCTCTTTTGTGTTCCAGCATGCAGACAGCGTGTTTTACACATTTTGCTGTGACGTCAACGGTGTCAATAAAAATAATACCCGCACTAAACGAAACATGAGTCGATCATATACGGCTTATGATCAATACCGTTGATATTGTATTATCAGAATACTTGAGAAATACCAATAATAAATGAAGAGTAATAATTAAACCTTTTCGCAAATATTTTTAATGTAAATCGCACTTGAGTTGGTAATTCTAAATCATAGGAACATAACTGTAAACATGTTTAAAATGCAGGAAATTGCACCATTTGGATTACGAAAATAAAAAAAATCAACGTCTGGAGCTTACACCCCTCCCAAACCCTCCCCTCCTGACATGCCTTATGAATTTCCTGACGGAAACCCTGACCTGTATATTTTTTATACGTCTCCGAAGTGTTTGTATGTGTAATTTCGGCCTATCCACACTACTCTTTTCTCAGAATTTGCAAAATTTTGAAAGTAAAATCTGCTACATTTTTGCTTCGTTTTCATATCAAATGCTACACAACACAAACACAATGGTATCAGCAGTTTATTTACTACTTATGTATTTTTGCATTTTGTGATTGACGAATTGTCACAAACTTCATATAGTATGTCTTGTATTCCAAGATACCCCTATGGAAACTCAATATAAAAGCTTGCGCTGCGTGATGTCAACCCCCACGTTACTTAATAATGACATTTAGAAAATCAACATTTATGAGGTATTTATTTTGTGATTATACTCACATAGCTTCACCTTTGTGTTCCTTCTGTTGCTATGGAGGTCAGTTGCATTGACTGTGATCATTCTATATTAATCATGGTTGTTGGCAATTCCAGAATTAGGCAACTGCCCAGTATATTATAAATTAAGAATATACAATAATGATTAAAATCACTCCTAAATCGAAAGCAATGTGGGCGTCAAGTCGTCTATTGCGTTTCGCACTCACAAAACATTTTTTTGAAAACGATATCGTCACATACTGATAAAGGAAAATGCATTGTCATCACTTTGCATTGAATAGAGAACATTATCCGATGATTTTCAGAAAATTGAAAACGAAAGTAGAATTTACCAAAAAAAAATATTTATATGTATAAAAAATACTAATTTAAAGGTATGAATTCGACAAGATGTAAAACTTAAACATTACTCACGTAATTGTAGAACTATTTTTGCCCAAACATGTTCCTATTCTATAATAATTTAACGTTTCACTACGACGCATTACCTTGAAATTTTGTTTCTAAAACGAAAGTCGGAACGCCCTCTAGCGTAAATGACGTAATAGGTTAACATAAACTATCAGTCTGTATAATTTTCTCAATCTTCTACGCAGTGATGTCCCCTAAGCTATATCGGAGCGTCACCACATCGATTTTACTCATTTAATGCTTTTAAATAATATTAAATGACATTTTGGTGTCGAATACCGACCAAAACATAATATAAATATGTCACACTAACCCACATTGTAACGTTTAATTACCTTGCACGTACTACTGTACAGTATACGTTGAGTTATATCCCAGCAAACATGATCATATCGGGCCGATGTTGGCTGAATATCGGCATATCCGCCAGTGTTTGCTGATATCAGCCCGACATCGGCCCGACATCGGCCCAATATGGGCATATTGACTGAAACATTGTATGTGTAATAACACTGTATGATTTTAATTCGAATGTTTAAACATTATAACATAAACAATAGCTTTTGTTTTTTATGGACAAAAAACATTTTATAAATATCGCGATATCGGTCCGATATTGGCCCGATGTATACTCGGTATGTGTTATATGGGAAACGAAATCGAATATTTAGGGGATTCGATTTTGGTTAACGTAAATCGTTCTGAAGGGCGGTGCAAAAGCACGGTTACCGGTACCCGGTATTTGCAATCACTTTCCGATAGGACTGCTATAGTTAATATTATAATAGTACGGTGACTGTTGTGGAGTTATAATTATTGAATATGCTCTTACTTTAAACTAAATGCCTTCATTTGATAACAAAGGTTATAGTTATCCAAATTGTATCCAATTATATATTTTGGCAGATAAGGCGATAAACCGAAACTTGAACCATTTTAGTCAATTGCACACTTCAATAAGGCTAAAGATTTTATAAAAAATAAATAAACAAAAAATGAAAATGACTTTCAAGACCCCCGTATAGTCAACAAAACTATATGGGATTCAGTTTTGATAACTCAACAAATATTATAAAGTCATAATACACCAGACAGTTGATTCAGTTTTGGTTAACTGCAATTTATGGGTGTACAATTACTATAAGGGAGTCAGTTTTGGTGAACTGCAATTTACGGGTATACAATTACTATAAGGGAGTCAGTTTTGGTGAACTGCAATTTATGGGTTTACAATTACTATATGGGAGTCAGTTTTGGTGAACTGCAATTTATGGGTATACGATTACTATAGTGGAGTCAGTTTTGGTGAACTGCAATTTATGGGTATACAATTACTATAAGGGAGTCAGTTTTGGTGAACTGCAATCTATGGGTATACAATTACTATAAGGGAGTCAGTTTTGGTGAACTGCAATTTATGGGTATACAATTACTATAAGGGAGTCAGTTTTGGTGAACTGCAATTTATGGGTATACAATTACTATAAGGGAGTCAGTTTTGGTGAACTGCAATTTATGGGTATACAATTACTATATGGGAGTCAGTTTTGGTGAACTGCAATTTATGGGTATACAATTACTATAAGGGAGTCAGTTTTGGTTAACTGCAATTTATGGGTATACAATTACTATAGTGGAGTCAGTTTTGGTTAACTGCAATTTATGGGTATACAATTACTATATGGGAGTCAGTTTTGGTGAACTGCAATTTATGGGTATACAATTACTATATGGGAGTCAGTTTTGGTTAACTGCAATTTATGGGTATACAATTAATATATGGGAGTCAGTTTTGGTTAACTGCAATTTATGGGTATACACTTACTATAGTGGAGTCAGTTTTGGTTAACTGCAATTTATGGTTATACAATTACTATATGGGAGTCAGTTTTGGTGAACTGCAATTTATGGGTCTTTAATTACTATATGGGAGTCAGTTTTGGTTAACTGCAATTTATGGGTCTTTAATTACTATATGGGAGTCAGTTTTGGTTAACTGCAATTTATGGGTATACAATTACTATATGGGAGTCAGTTTTGGTGAACTGCAATTTATAGGTATACAATTACTATATGGGAGTCAGTTTTGGTTAAATGCAATTTATAGGTATACAGTTACTATATGGGATCCAGTTTTGGCATCTCTACTGTAGGCTAGGCAATGAACGCACATTGAAATGAACAGTTGACGCAACTGACTGTAAGGGATTCAGTTTTGGTTAATTGCATTTTTGCAACATAAATGTATGGGTATTAAACTACTAGATGGATCCAGGCTTGATATCCTTAGGCAGTGAAAACATATTGAAATACACAGTTGACTTAACTGACTAAAAGGGATTCAGTTTTGGTTAATTGCATTGTATGTATGTAGCATTACTTTATATGGGATCCAGTTTTGATATCTCTAAACCGTTAGCATTATAATAAAACGAACAGTTGACGGTAAGGGATCCCGTTTTATCATTATAGCTGTTCATTGTAACGTGCGTCAATGCCTAGCCTACAGTAGAGATGCAAAAAATGGATCAAATATAGTAATTGTATACCCATAAATTGCAGTTCACCAAAACTGACTCCCTTATAGTAATTGTATACCCATAAATTGCAGTTCACCAAAACTGACTCCCATATAGTAATTGTATAACCATAAATTGCATTTAACCAAAACTGACTCCCTTATAGTAATTGTATACCCCTGAATTGCAGTTCACCAAAACTGACTCCCATATAGTAATTGTATAACCATAAATTGCAGTTAACCAAAACTGACTCCCTTATAGTAATTGTATAACCATAAATTGCATTTAACCAAAACTGACTCCCATATAGTAATCGTATACCCATAAATTGCAGTTCACCAAACTGACTCCCTTATAGTAATCGTATACCCATAAATTGCAGTTAACCAAAACTGACTCCCTTATAGTAATTGTATAACCATAAATTGCATTTAACCCAAACTGACTCCCTTATAGTAATTGTATACCCATAAATTGCAGTTAACCAAAACTGACTCCCTTATAGTAATTGTAAACCCATAAATTGCAGTTCACCAAAACTGACTCCCTTATAGTAATTGACTCCCATATAGTAATTGTATACCCATAAATTGCAGTTCACCAAAACTGACTCCCTTATAGTAATTGTATAACCATAAATTGCATTTAACCCAAACTGACTCCCTTATAGTAATTGTATACCCATAAATTGCAGTTAACCAAAACTGACTCCCTTATAGTAATTGTATACCCATAAATTGCAGTTAACCAAAACTGACTCCCATATAATTATTGTATACCCATAAATTGCAGTTCACCAAAACTGACTCCCTTATAGTAATTGACTCCCATATAGTAATTGTATACCCATAAATTGCATTTAACCAAAACTGACTCCCTTATAGTAATTGTATACCCATAAATTGCATTTAACAAACACTGAATCCTTTTTACCAACTGTCTTATGTTATATGATTATATATTCGTTGAGTTACCAAAACTGGTTCCCATATAGTAAGGATTTTCTTTTTTACCAAAACTGACTCCCATATAGTCAACACTTCGTTTCAATATAGTAATCATATTAGTAATTACGGCCAAGATATATCAAAACTGCTTCCCATATAGTTATCTTATATCCATAGACAGCTTTAAACCATTATGTAGCAAATAAGTCATTTTACGACATTATCCATTTTTGAATCCCCTCTATCATTGAATAATGAGAAAACGTCTCCCATATAACCTCCACCTGTATACTCTGTATTGCTTCAAGGGAGAGCAATGCATATGCTGCAACTTTCACTAGCAGTTCATTCCCCTGGCGATTAATAAATATTTACATTCATTATCATTAAATAATAAAACCAATTTAAGTTTATATGGTTATTTTTAATTAATTCTGTAATTAATAGATTCAGTTCATGTTTATTTGATTTTTATCTACGAAATTATTTTGTTTTTTATTAACTGCGGTATTTGTGCCATTTCAAAAAGATGATGCAAGTCAAATCATACTTTTGCAGTTTTGCTATTAATCAATGGTAAGTAATCTTTGAATCGTTATTGAACGTATGAATATAAGGAATTATTATAGTACTATTCTGTTAATTTATTGTTTTATTGTGATATAAATACTTTTATTTCGAGTAAATATGTTGAAAAGGAATTTGTGTAACATATTTTCGTGACTAGTTCTCTTTGTAAGTTTGTTGTTTTATGAGTTTGATTAAAATCTACATTTAGGTAGCATATGTGCACACAAAAGCAAAGTATTACATTGATGATTTGGTTGGGTTTGAACGATTAATTTATCTGCTTCCATTGTAGACAAATTTAAAAAGAACATTTTGTTATCAATTATGAATCATAATTGAGACATTGTAATTTACAGTATCGTATATTGTGGAAAGATCGATCAAAGTTGCAGAGAGCGGACAACTGCAAATCGAGACACTGATATAGAGGAATAAAGGCAATCATAGGGGAGGTATGTCTTTACGTCCTAATTGTAATGCACCAGTCAATTGTAACCACGCCCCCCTCAGGTCCAGGGAATAGCCGGGACTTTGACTTTCGGTCCAGCCAACCCCGGTTAAAATCCCCGCCCTGCGGTGACGAACTGATGGTTAAACCCCGGTCAAATGCCCCCACACCCCAGAGACTATATAAAGCCCAATCCCCGCTAAATTTGGCGCTATGACAAAACCACCGCAGTCACCCGGCCCTTTTCCCCGGCTATCCCCGGTATACCACCGGATCTGGGGGGCCGTGGATACGATTGACTAGTGCATTACCATTTATATTAAACGTGTTCATATTCATAATATGTTAGTTACAATCAGTCTGTCAGGATGCATATGTATATTTTTTGTGAAGCAAGTTAATTTATGATACATCTGTTAATGAATTAAGATCGAAAGTACTGATAAAAAGCAGGTGATTTAGGGTATTTGACTATTTCACACTTAAGAAAAGCAGGTTGACTATACCAACCTTTAAATTTACCTAAAGGGGAGAATGATCAGAATAACCGGCTAATGCATTTGTAACTGTAACAAAATGTGATGCATTTCAGAGAAAGCGTGTTTAATCAGATGAGGATGAATAAATGTCAGTGACAACACCACTAAGGCATTCGAAGGTGACAGTGGCTATGGCAGGACTGTTCTGCAGGCATCACAACAGTTACTATAAGATCCCCAAACAGTTGCACCATCTCTACAGGTATATACCCTATTAACCTTTGTTTCAAGCACAGTTCAATATATAATCCCTCCAGAAATATGCGAAGGGATGTAGGCAAATTTTATACAAACAACACAAAAAAAAAACAATTCACATTTAACAAAAACCCAATTAAAATTAAGAATACCAACTTCCTTGAAAATTCATTATGTAAATACCCATATCCTGGAAAAGACCTATCTCGCCTATTTATTAACAGTACATGCAATTATTCCAGAGGGTGTCGCGAAATTCCGTCGTTTCTCACAACAGAGGTGCAAGCGAAAAATGCCGCCTGGTTGAAGACAGCATTGGACAGAGATGGTGGGAGGGAAATGAGGCAGACGCTAATATCTGAGTGCATCCTTGGAACACCGGGATGAAAAAACAAAACAATATTATGCTAAAAATGCTTAATGTTTAATGCAGTAGTGTTACCTTAAGTATTGTTCAATGAAATAACTTTTATTTCAAGTCTTATTTTGTTTGTTTGTTTATTTATACAGTAACAGCCTGTGTGTATTATGGCATGTTTTTGTATTTTAACTTGATTTTGATAAACTGTTAAGGGGTATTATCCACATTCTGTGATAATTCAATTGTTTAAATATTTATAGCAATGATAATAATAATAAAAATTTATAAGATGAAATAGCTTATTTTATTATGTAGTAATTTGTGAGTATATAATATGCATGTAGGTTTACGGTTGATTTTCTCTGCATTATTATTTTTTCTCTCAGAAGATAAACCAGGACAAAATCTTGTTCTGTTGTCATTGAGCATGACAATCCATCTGTATAAGAATAGGGACGAAATAGGAAGGATATCGGCATCATGCTGGCTAAATGTCGGCTATTAAAAATATGCCGACATCGGCCCGATGTCGAGCCGTGTTGCACATCCGACATTGGCCCGATGTAAATGCCATTGTCGGGCCGATGAAGTATTCCATATCGGCCCGACGTCGGGCCGATATAAAATGTTTGCTGGGATGTTAACACTTATTATTTATATATTAATCTATTCAAGTATTTACCAATCATTTAAGAAACATTTAAACAAAGTGCCAGATTTCTACTAATCTTACTAATCTCCAGTTAACTGCTTTGAGCTGGAGTCCCAAAACGTTAACTTCTAACTAAAGAACTAAAGGAACCGAGTTTTAAAGATTTTAAACGTATTAACAAGTTTATCTTGCTATCTTTTTTGAGTTTGGTTATTATAGGAAGGATTGGAATTCGTTTGGTGTTGGATTTATTCCGTTCTCACCTCTGTCCATCCGTGGGGGGGGGGGGGAGTTTCTTAATACCTCACAGTTTAAATTATAGAATAAATCGTGAATGCCCGTCATCACACTAACTGTTACTTTTCTTGAAAAAAAAACTACTTGCCAACTTGCTTATCAGGCTAACGTCGATCTCTTTCGATTTCTCCTCTCAGCGCAAAGTAGCCTAGACATAAGTTAGTTTAGCAATTATTAACTTATGGACGCATGGCTAGATTAAGGCAGATAAGAAATACAGAATTTATTGAGGTCATAAAGTTATCCAGTCTTTATAATATACGTTTCGATGGAAAATTTAGTTTTAGACGATTTTAATTAGTATTAGCCATTACTGAGTAGAGCTGCCCTGCAGAGGAAACATTGGTTGAATGACTTGACTTAGACTTGTTAAAGTACTGAAATCTCAAATAACCTCTAATTAACTTATTATAGTTTTACATCTTATAATCCATGTCTCTTTGACGAGTAGCCATTAATTGATCATTTACAATGACATTTAATTAGAGCCATTTTTCACACCATTCTTATAAGAGTTTGATATTTTTCTTAAGCAGTGCCAGTAAAACAAAATAGGGTGTGATATTTCGGAAAAGAGACAGATAAAACGAAATATCATCTACCGTTGTTATTATTTAGTACGGGTCTCTAGGGCAGATACCGGTATTTGTAAATTCATTTTTCCGAAAAGTGCATTTGAAAGAAAAAAAATCTGCACAGTAATCCGTTGGAAGCTGAGCGATTGGATGTTTTTAAGTAACTTTAAATAGCAAAACAATTGTTAGCTCCTTCTATATTCAATATAACTTTGGGTGACCAACAAAACCCTAAACAAGGACCAAAATGTTAAAATCATAGAATTAAAACAAAAACATCACCTTAAAGAGCAAGAATTATCCTTAGGCCAAAACAAAAATACCTGTATTTCCGGAAACCCAACCGATTTTTCCTCGCCGACCCTAGTTTTTGTTTTAATTCTATGATTTTAACATATCGTCGTTATTTTCGTTGTTTGCCTGTCTCTGTTCCCTGAGAATAAACTTTCATTCCTGATTATGTATTACCGAGACGCTTTGTAAACAGGGAAACAAAATGGCGGATTTCGGCGAACCCTGTCCGATGTTTTCAAATTGGCAAACGCATGTTTATGGTTGATCACAGGAGATACATTTTGCTGTCTTTATAATGAAAATATTTAGGAAATAGTTCGCGTTGTTATTTATACATGTCCAGAATAGAACTTACTTTTTTTTAATTAGGCTTTGCGTATATAATGCAGGCTTCTTACGATTAGGCTTTGCGAATTCATGCAGGCTTAGCTGCGAGGTTCACATTTCATTAATCGTTTAAAACATTAATTTATCCGCAGTTATCAATGTTTATTTATTTCGCATAATTTAAGTCCCGTCAACTGAAATCCAAACAAAAACCTGCGAAAGTTTATATATCAACACATGTATAGGAATGTGTCGGCTGCAGATCAAACGGTACAATTTGTGACGTCAGAGCACGAGCGGTAACAAGGCGAGTGGCTATGGTTTGTATCTAAAACGGTCGGTGTGATACCGTATGATACCATTTGATTGCCAGGATTTCGTCTAGGCTGGTAAGAAAATACCATACAATCGAAAAAATATAATAATCAATAATCGTCGTCTGGGAATCTTAAAACAATGACCGAAATGTTTGAATTCACTACGAATATGAATGAAACTTTGATGGTTACGAGAATGATGATAAATTATAAATAAATAAAATAAGATACGTAAAATAAATATCAGCGTTTACTTGTTCTATTATCAACCTACCTCCCTATAAGAGAGCTTAAACAGTTGGCAAGAAAATCGGCGATATTCCTCAAGCATATTAACAACTTTAGTAGAGAAATGACTGTTTCGCTAGAACATCATCATAGATTTGTAGAAATTGGAGTGCTCGATTTGTTCTAAAAACCGATCGCGTCTTATAAAGGAGTATTGTATACAAAAAGAAAAATTCATGGGCAAAATTAGCGGGAAAATACGGTAGTCGAAGGCAAGGAAATGATTTCAGACATTTAACAATGTTTTTTTTTCTGACTTTTTGTTAATTATGGAAAGCTTGGATAAAATATAACTGATTTTATGCAACAGAATTTTTCATAAAATCGAATCTGTAAAAAAAAAATCCCGACCGACCCTATTTTTTTTCGCCATGTTACCGGAAACACAGGTATATTTTTTTTTTGGCCTTACCGATATGTAGGAAGTAAGTTGATCTGTTGAAAGACTAAATAGTGGGAACTGTGTAACCATATTTCCCCTATATACATGTATTGGCACTTTCGCTACATTGGATTACTCCAAAGTTGGCAATGATCGATGCCCACCGGATCCTCAACACGAAGATCATATAATGAGTCGTAACCGCGTTTCCTCCAGTATATCAACCACTCTAAGCCACAGATATCTTAGGATAGGTGAGCAAATTGGAGCCTTAATGGTATTCTTTGAATGAGCTCACAACCTAGGCAACTTCTCATTATATAATAAACAAAACTTGGGATTCAGGATTTATAGGTGTCTGTATCAACAAGAGCGGCACGCCTTCATGTCTGTTCCGGACAGAGCACATCTCACTGTGAGATCAGCCTTTGTGTGAGATTTCGAATATAACAAGAAAAAATATACGAGCAGCTTTTTACACCACAATAATCAGGTCCACAAGCATGATGTAAATAAATGCCTGTGCTTTTTGGGAACAATCCTTCAGGTCCCTTCTTACGTAACCTTGTTCCATGTTGCCTTTAAAGGTGACTCTATAAATATGCATGACCCATGAGCGATTATAAAAAACGGTCCTCCTCCCCGAAGTCAGATTTGCTATGTTTAGCAGCAAAGCGGATCGGTCATGTGATCTCTATGTAGTCTGAGGATGGTTCTTGTTTTTAAGAGAGATACTAACGTTATACAGCACCTCTGTTTTAACTATGTCCATTCTGTTGTTTCCAACGGTATAGGAATACAAGCTTATCGTCTTACCATTCCGGGAATTTCCTTTCCGGAAAAGACTTCCTAATAAATGCCATGATGCGTTTTTTTAATCCGACGTGTTGTAAATTGAAAGGACTATTTATAATAAATATATTGTTATCACTATATGAGCTCATTACTTAATGTTGTATCTAATATCATTCGCTTGTTGTAATAGTATGGTGGTGTGACTATATAATCTCATGTAACTCATTGTTTGAGTAGCAATACATTTTAATGTTATATGTTATCATTGAATGTATATATGTTGTATTGATGAGTCTTAAATAAACTATTAAACTTCTTAAATTGATGATACGGTTTGAGTTTACAACGATAAGTTCCCTATTATTGCTAAGTAGGAAATAAACACTGCTCTTGAGAATTCCGTCTTTCTCCGGTACTCAGCCTTAAATCCCCCTTTCTCTGGTAACCAGCTAGAATACCGTATTTCTCCGGTACCCAACCTTGAATATCACCTTTATCCGGTACCCACTCTGAATACCGCCTGTCTACGGTACCCACTCTGAATACAGCCTTTCTCCGGTTTCCACTCTGAATGTCACCTTTCTCCGGTACCAACTTTGAATACTGCCTTTCTCTGGTATCCGCTCTGAATACTGCCTTTATTCGGTACCCACTCTGAATGCCACTTTTCTCCGGTACCCACTCTGAATACTGCCACTTTTCTCCGGTACCCACTCTGAATACCACCTTTCTCCGGTACCCACTTTGAATACGCCTCTCTCCGGTACCTAGTTTGAATACAGTTTTTCTTCGGTATCCACTCTGAATGTCGCCATCCTCCGGTACCCACTCTGAATGCCATCTTTATCCGGTACCTACTCTGATTACTTCATTGCTCTGGTACTCACTCCGAATACCGTTTTTCTCCGGTACTCAGCCTGAAAACCGCCTTTCTCCGGTATCCACTCTGAATACTGCCTGTCTATTGTTCCCAGCTTTATGTCAGAAAATAGCTTTTGGAGCTTATGTTTCTTGTTAACATATACCCGACTTCAAATTAAGATTCCTCTACCTTGTATTTCTTGTACAATGAAAGCCGCCTTTCTCCGATATCAAGCTTGAATACCGCCTTTCTCCGATATCAAACATGAATACCGGCTTTCTCCGGAATCCACTCTGAATACCGCTTTTCTCACGTACACAACTTGAAAACCGTCTTTCTCCGGAATCCAATCTGAATATCACCTTTCTCCCGTACCAAACTTGAAAACCGTCTTTCTCCGGAATCCAATCTGAATACCGCTTTTCTCCCGTACCAAACTTTAATACCGCCTTTCTTCGAAATCCACTCTGAATACCGCCTTTCTCCCGTACCCAACTTGAATACCGCCTTTCTCCGGAATCCACTCTGAATACGACCTTTCTCCCGTACCCAACTTGAATACCGCCTTTCTCCGGAATCCAACCTGAATACCGCCTTCCTCCGGTACCCAGCTTGAATACCTCCTTTCTCCGGCATCCAACCTGAATACCGCCTTCCTCCGGTACCCAGCGTGATTAAATACATCAACGACCTTAATTTAAATAGTAGACTTTCCTTAGCATGGATTGTTTCTTTAAAATACTGCTCTATGTAATGTATATTAATATTTTAGGAATGTTAAAGTAATTAAAGTGGTTGCGAGGATAAACATGAAAGGTTACAAGTTGTTTTCTTTAAATATATTGATCTATTCCATTGGTTCATTGAAATTAAATCATTTTCGTTGATGATCTTCTGTACTTTTATACTGTTTAATTTCCCTGGTCGATCTCGACTCCTTTGAAAGGGTTCGTCATGGTAATTGGCACTTAAGTCCTTTGGTAGTGTTTGAAAATGATACATAAAATAACTCGTGAACCTACCGGAAAAGTTAATTAGCGTAATATAAATACCGTTAATAAACCCCCTTTGTTTTAATCACATTAATCCGCTGTGTCTCTTGAATAGCATGGTATTCGACCACAAATACACAAGTACATGTATTATTACTATCTGTAATAGAATTGGTTCTTCAATACCACAAATCGGTCTTACAATTTATTTCTGATGATCATAATATATATTTTTTATTATAATTAAAACGTCAAACATTTTATTTTTATTACTATAAAACCGTATTGAGTTCAATCTTTCTTAAATTATTTTCCAGACGATTGAGGGCCCCTGTAAGACAGATGGCCGTCTTTTGACATCCCATTCGGAACTCCTCGGTCATTTTATCGAAAACAACCTCGGATGTATAAGGACGGATTTCATTCTCAGAAATCGGTTTGTTTAAGTCTTCTGCAACTAGATCGCGTAGTAATTTAATTTAGCAGTTAAACTTAATGACTTAACCCTTGGGACTCTTAATTATGTTTGCAATAATACACTTCACTGGCAATCAATTTAAACTTAGATCAATAAATACAAGCTAAAACACCACATTTTATTAATGATATATATTTTGTAATTCAAAAATTTACGAACTACTTCAACTGATGTATTCGATAAAACAGGCCGAGGAGTTCCGAATGATGACAACCACATACAGCTAGTTTATTATATAATTATATCACTCAGAAGAATTTGATAAATTATTTACCAGGTTATTTTAATCATTTCTTAATGTTTTTCATCAGCTAAATGATCAGTGATCTGAAGTTATGAAAATTACCGTAATAACAGTTCACATGCAACCCTCGATGGGTAAAATAGAATAGTTTACACTAGAATAGTTTACAGTCAATTTTCCTGTAACTTTTACAGCTAGTTTCGCTAAAATAGTAAATAGTACGAATTTCTACAGACAGTTCTACTCAAACACACAATTCCGCTGCTTATTGTAGTCTTTGTTAGGACGAGACGTAAGAAATATATCG
The DNA here is from genome assembly GCF_026914265.1 of Mya arenaria. Lineage (NCBI taxonomy): Eukaryota > Metazoa > Mollusca > Bivalvia > Myida > Myidae > Mya > Mya arenaria. The sequence goes on along the minus strand of NC_069127.1, from coordinate 14,299,513 downwards.
CTCCCGGCTTGCAGTGTGTGATGTGACCGTCTGTCCGCGTGCAACTGTCCGAAATGATGATTGCCTAACTGTATTCAGTCTCTCATCAAGCTATGAGTTTTATACTCCAGCTGATCTTAATTGGATATAACGATTGATTGAAAATATTGTTTTTTATTTATTCAAAATATTCCAACCGAAAGCCAAATTACACGTATATATTGTCGATGTTTTAGTGTTAATGGCCAGTGACTTTATTCTATAGTTCTAAATGAGATTCAACGTAAGATAATAGTTATCAATTTTGCAATCACTCAGGACCAAAACGTCAAGTTTCCTATAGATAAGTCATTTTGGCCCTACTGTAAATTATTCATAATAAATTATAGTATTTAAATGCTTTCAAAATGCTAATATAATTTATTATGTGCATGCCTACCAATAACGATGGATGACATTTCTAAACAGTAAATCATCACGCTCATACACTATCTACTATGCTACGCCTCTTTTCCTTCTGTTGTTGTCTTGATTCTTGCCACATTGCATTTTATGTACATACTAGGGACTACAACGAGTAACCGAGTACACGATCAATCAACCGAGTACCCGAGTATCAAATCATTCAAAAAAAATATCTTTATAAAATTTACTAAATACACGATTTACAAACGTAAGTATCAGATCTGGCGCGTTTCCAAGACGTGATATATGGCGGCAGAACGCAATTTAAATACGCTCTCTAAAATTGTCAAAAAATATTGTTGAAAGGTTGATTTTCTCGATACATTTATTGTAAAAAGTGTTAGGAACAATTGATCTAGTGAACTGTGAAAAAATATCTATGAGATAAAGTGTTGTTGTTTTTTTTGTGAATCTGAGCATTTTTTCTCTAAAAGCGCACAAAGACAGGATTTTGATTATGGCGTACCAGTGGGATATCGCCTAAACTTTAGACTGTGTTTTTCCAGATTATTTTCCGCCTATATTTAAGAAAATCCCGGAAATTAAATTGCATATACACTGGTATATACTAGAAACGTGTAATATCTTTAATAATTTGAACTATATGTCTCGCAAAATGTCTGAAAAAGAATCCAAAAAATCTTCAAAGGGAAACATCGCTACCGGAAATGAAACCCCAAAACCTCAACCAGGACCTAGGACAACACACGAGCACTCACAGTATCATAGGGTGTTCATACCACCCTACCCCGGACTCCACCCCTCATACTACCCCCAGCCACCCGGTTTTGGAGGGTGCATGCACCAAACACAAAGCCAAGACACGAGTGTACACGAACTTTTGAAAGAGGTAAACTCTCGTCTATTTACAATGGAAAACAGTATGACACGAATTCTGCCACTAGAGAATGATTTCACTAACCTGAAATCCAAATTTGAAGTCGTCCTGGATGTGAACAAATCACTCTCATCAAGGATATCAGAAGTAGAACAATTCTGCCAAACATTTAGTGACATTGCTGATGACTATTTATCCAATAAAAGGAATATCCAAGAACAAATATCGGAACTTAACAAACATAACAAAGAAATGGATTCAAAACTTAACACTTATTTCCAACAGAACGCAGACTTAAAATCACGGTGTCTTCATTTACAATGTAGATTCATGGAGAACGACCCGTTTGTTTTTGGTGTAGATGAGGCCCAGCAAGGTCCTAATGGACCTAATGTACCTAGAGTAAATACGAAAGAAGTCCTTCGGGCAGTGCTTCACAAAGAACTAGCTGAACGTCACGAAGTTTCTAGCCAATGTGGCATCGACGTTACGAATACTAAACTCACTAAAGTGCACCGCATTGGTAGACCAAATCAACCTTCTTCAAATGGACGTCCCAGACCCATCATTGCCTCATTCGAATCATTTCCACAGCGCAATGTAGTACGACGAGCCGGGCTATTACTAAAAAAGACCCAAAGACGTTACAAAATATATGAACATTTCCCACGCGAAGTGGAAGAAATCAGGAAAACACTGTACCCGATTGTAAGGGAGTATCTTGATACTGGGAACAAGGTGTCATTAGTGCGCGATAAGCTTTATGTGAAAGGTTCTCTATGACCCAACTACGAAGTCATTCAGCCGCCCTGGGAACCAATTTTATGGCACCAGACCACCCACGTCTGAGGCTCACCACAACGGGACGTCCCGACAACTGTTTACGGAGTGGAATTAAGGCGGATATCACCACAGCCAGCATCTCCCCCCTGTACCCCATCCGTCAATGGCTCCTCCCCCTAGATAACCACACAGGCAGCACTCTAACCATATACCGATGGGAGGCCCTCCACCGACGTTCCGTTACAGCAACACGGTGCCCCGACGACCGGATGTTAGACCAAGGCCGCCAACCCCACCGAACTACTTCTCGGAACAAACACAATCCCAAACCCACCATCCATGTGACAACCGAGCAGGGTTTGAAACTCCGAATCGCTTTGCAGCGCTCGTCGCTGATACCCCTAATCGAACCATACTGACTGACAGTAAACGTAAGGCTGTGTCACCCCTCGAGCTTGAAACCGCCCCAAAACGCATCGATGACGCTGGCTCCCCTACACTCCCGACGGTGACCGAAGAGTTCACCGACGTGGAGCACAGTGCCGCCATCGAACTGGTTGTAGACCCCCTCGCCGAACCTCAACCCGTTGTAGACGGTCTCGGAAACAAGGACAGACAAGGAGAGTCATTGTTGATCTATGACCCCTTAAGTAGCAACAGCGATCTTGTGTATAATTGGCCTTATCCAAACACTGATGATTTATATAACCATTGTAAAGCCTGTATAGCTGTAGGGGATTATTTTCCTGCACGCAATTCATACCCTAACAATTCTGAATGTATTCCACTTACTAGCGATACCGAAATTCAAAATAGCTTTGAAATTGCATCCGATTATTACGAACGCAAGCAGGTTGATTCAAAATTGTATCAATCAAAATTAGATGTTTTTGAAAATGAATTTTACTGTGAATATGATACTTTTGATCGTGTAAGTTATTGTGCTAATGCTGACGAATTGTATGTTAATTCATATAACATGATTTTTTTAGTTGATGGGTTCTTGCATAATAATTGTTTATCTTATATAATGGTGGATAACCTGCTTAGCGATTTATATGTCAATCGCTACAATTTGAATTTTGTAGTTGATGCTTACATGAATAATGATTGTTTGTTTTATGAAAATGAAAATACTAGTTGTTTTAGTAGCGAACTGGGTGTTAATCGATATCAATAACATACGAATTTTCTAGTCGATTATAACATGTATAAAAACCGTACGTTGCATGAAACTGAAGATCTTTCTACAAATAGGTTACCGTTTGATAAAAGTGCTAACAATTACAGTGCTTCCTCAGAATATTTAAGTGTTGGTGAAAGTATAAATATAAATAGCGTACATGTACATGTAAACACCACTATTAGAAATTTACATGTTTTGTCTCTAAATGTATGCGGTTTTAAATCTAAGCTGCATTGCCCCGAATTCATTGATTTAGTAAACCAATATGACATTATTGGGCTCCAAGAAACGCACATTGATGATTTTGATTTCATAGAAATGAAAGGATATGATATATCCACTAAAAATAGAAAATCTATAGTTACTAATTCGCGCAAGTCAGGCGGTATTGCGCTTTTAGTTAAAAGTAATATATCTAAATATATAACGATTGTAAACACTGATAGTAAGTTAGTAATATGGTTCTCCATAAGTAAAGAACTAGTGAAGACAGATACAGACATTTTATGCGGTGTAGTATATTTAGCACCTGAAAATTCGTTATATTCAATAGAGGACCCTTTTTCAAATATACAGAGCGATCTTGAGACGCTTTCTCACCAATACAATTATACTTCCATGTTTGGGGATTTTAATGCCAGAACTAAGTGTTTTGCTGATTTAACTTTTGTAGATAAAGAATTTGCTGAAAGGCAACACCTTGGAGCAGTTTACGATGAGTTTCTATATGAACTTAGTAAGTTTGAAAACTCGGAAAATGCATGTATTAAACGCAATAATAGTGACAAATCCAGTAATAATTATGGAAGTAGGCTTATCGAATTCCTTCAGCTAAATATTTTTATTTATATTTTGAATGGACGAACACATGGTGATATGACAGGAAACCCCACCTGTAAAGGCGTTAGTACAGTTGATTATTTTATGTGTACATCAAGCTTATTTAAGTATATAAACTGTCTTAAAATCAATGATTTTTGCCCAATTTTATCCGATGCACACAACTCTGTTAGTTTGACATACAACTTCGAAATGCAGGATAACATGCATAACATTTTCAACAAGGGAGATAAACTGATCTTATGGAATAATGTAAAAAGTAATAGATTCATTGAAAGTATTGATCAACAAAAAGTATCGTCTATCCACGAACGTCTCAAAACATGCTCCGAATCAAATATTTTTACTCAAGAAATAGCAGATAACATTGTCGACTCATTAAATAATGCATTCAAAAATTCGTGCGAAATTGCATTTGGCCTTACAAATTCCAAAAGTTGTAATAAATTGAAAGATCATGAACATAATATCGTGCCAAAATGTAAACAAGCACGCAGAGACTTTCACCGGGCTAAAAATGTGTACAAAATTCGTAAAAATATACAGAATAAGGAAAATCTAAAACTTAAAGCAAATTATTAAAATCAGCGATGAATAAATTCAAAAATAAAGATAAAAACAAAAATATTAATAACTTACGAAACTTAAAAATCAAAGACCCACGTAAATACTGGAAGTGTTTAAGTAATAAAAAAAATAAGTAAAAATGAAGCTAGCTTAGACGATTTGCACAATTTCTTTAAAGAAGTAAATTTTTCTTCAGATGTAGAAATAGCTGATATAGAAAACGAACACAATAATGACATTAACGAAGAAATCAATGCAAGAATAACCGTCGAAGAGATTGAAAACGCAGTAAAAACACTGAAAATCAAATATAGTTGTTTTTGGTAAAGGTCGACAACGGCCCTATGGTTTTAAATTCAAAAATAACAACTTAGAAGTAGTAAACTAATACAAGTATCTCGAGATTTATTTAAGTAGAACCGGTTCATTTGCTAGCAGCAGAAAACATTTGGCTTCTCAGGCAACACGTGCAATGTATAGTGTAATAAGAAACTCAAATTGCCTATCATTACCTGTTGACCTACGAATAGAACTCTTCGATAAAACAATTAAACCTATTTTGTTAAATGGTGCAGAAATTTGGGGATTTGGTAACAATAGCATACTGGAAAGGGTCCAACTTAAATACTTGAAATATGTTCTCAAATTAAAACGATCAACACCAAACCACATGGTCTATGGCGAAACCTTTATCAATCGATATAGAAGAAAGAAATATTGTTTTGGGGGGAAGATTACAACCACCATTCAATAATACACAAGAAAAACTCTCATCACTGATATATAAAGTTATATATAACTTAGCACTTCCATTAAATGACAGAGTAACAAAGAAAAAATATCCCTGGATATATTTCATTAAAACGATTTTCATCAAATATGGCCTGAATAACCTATGGCTTAATCAAGAAGTAATGAATCACAAGTGGTTAAAAAACAATGTAAAGCAAAAGCTAATCGATTTATTTTTTAATGATTGGTTGTCGAACATGGAAAATGCAAGCAACAGTATATTTTATATTTGGTTTTCTCTATTAGACATGTCATCCAAATTAAAACCTTATTGTAGTATAAAACGTAGGTTTGGTTACGAGAATTATCTTAATTGTATTAAAAACGACAAGCATCGTATTTCGCTAACAAGATTAAGATGCTCAGCTCACAAACTTGCAATCGAAGAAGGCCGTTTTAGAAATATAGAACAATCTGAACGTAAATGTATATTTTGTCAAATGAATGTTGTTGAAGATGAGTTTCACTTTGTGCTTGTATGTCCTTTTTACAGAGACATACGGATTGAATGCTTACCTAGATATTTTTGTCATTGGCCCACAATGCAAAAATTTAAATTGTTAATGTCAGCTGAGAAGAATAGTACACAAATTAAACTTGCTAAATATGTATATCTTTCAACTTTAAGACGAGAAAGTATCATAAACCAATAAATGTTTATTTTATTTTATTTCTTTTTTTTCTTATATTGCTTTATTGCTTGCTTTGAAACAATGGTTTTTGTTGTTGGGTTTTTTTGTTGTTGTTTTTCTTCTTTTTTCTTCTTAAGTCTGATCAGTGAACTAAAACAAATAATAATTATGCTCTGAACAGTGGCCTTACAACGATCACTTTTCATCACTAACATACCCGTTACCGTCAAAACATGCCTGACCGCATACGCGAGGGTGGTCAATTTATAGTTATTGTTCTGTAAAGGATTAGGGTACGCCAATGTTCAAGCAATTTCACGTTAATGATTGCTTTTTTACGTGAATTATCAATATCCTAATAGTGTTATTAATCTGTGTATTATAATATCATGCTCTTCTCATGTATGTAAATAAATGTTACCGCCAGAAGTAAAGGCGATGAACTTGAATGTTTGTGCTAATAAACTATTGAATTGAATATAGAATTTTTCAAAAGGACTTTGGTTTTGAAAAGTATCTCACAAGATTTCCAAATAAACAGTTATTTTCATTCATCAAATTTATAACAAGAAATCATAGAATGCCTATTGAAATAGGCAATTGGCGTAGAATACCACTAAACGAACGACTATGTACTCACTGCAATAACGAACTAGGAGACGAATTTCATTATTTGTTTGAATGTCAATACTTAGACGATGAAAGAAAACAGTTTCTAAAACCATACTTTTATAGACACCCCAATACATTTAAATTAGAAAAACTAATGGATACAGGCAGTAAGTGAACACAGATAAATCTATATAGATTTGTTATAATTATTCTTTTAAAAGTTAAGTAACTATATGCAATATAGTGAATTGATAGTTATATATAGTGAAGTGCTTGTAAATTTCCATTCATTATTTTGAGTTTTTGAATGTATGTATTACATATGTAAATATATGTACTGTAGTTATAGGTTAATCATTGTCGATTTGCAGATTTCTCACAAACATATATGTATGACATGTGCTGTAGTTTAAATTCTTATAATTATGTAAAACATTAATATTGTCATGTTGGCGTAATACGATGTTAGTTAGAAACAAGCTGTGATGTATTATTAACATGTCTCATGTCAGAAAAACAAAATATTGAATTAAAAACCCTTTGACTCCCTATCATTTTGTTTCGGATAGGTCCTTCTCTTCTTTACAGTTTTTCGATCGCCAAATTTGATTTAATATATCATTTTTCAAAACGCATGTTCAAATTAATCTCACAATTGTTAGATAATCTTTTTCTTATTTACAAGTGATTCAAAAGTAATATTTCTACTATTGATACAACCTTATTCATTGTGATTCGCCTATAATGTTTTCTGACTTCATGTGAATGACTCTCCGATACTCGTATTGGGTATCATAAGAATTGTAGTTAGAAATTAACAATGTATCTGCCGCCATGTATATATGTTTTGTATATGACCTCATTTGCCATGTTTATGGTATGAGAGAATAGACTGTGTTTGAATTTGACTTTGAAGACGACAATTTACGGTCCCTATAATCCCCACTGTGTACACAATTGACCCTAATAGATTAATTGACAGTTGTTGTGAGAGTTGCAAACTGTCAACAAAGGACCCGAATTTGCAAATAGCACTGATGTCACTTAGCAAACTTCTGATAGCGGTACATACAATTGTATTGTTTACCAATTAGAGAGTTTTCACCAAACAATGGACGTTGACGAGCGAATAAGTAATGACCGTTACGAGCAATGATTCCTGAATGGGCGTACTTTTGCAATGCTTATCACAATTGATTGGTGGATAAATTTATTCAGGAATTATGCATATTAATGAGGTGAACAACAATATTGCAATATGAAAAATTGACATTTTAAATATCATTTCGTAGAGTAAACAACTAAACAAATAGATGAATAATTTTTGTTCATTGTAATTCTAAATGTTGTTCATTATTGGGTTGTTCCCGAGGATGTCCTGTTCCCGATCATTTCGACAAGCGCTTGAATATGATCCGAGTTTTACTTTCCATTTATATTGAAGAAGATGTGTATGTACGAAATGAATTGAAAAAGAAAAATTAAAAACATGAAACAACATTTGTTTTCATTTTATTAACTTTTCTGTTAAAGTACATAATGACAGTCGTATTTAAAGATGAAAATGGACAATATGTCGACCAACGCAAACTTAACATGGACGGCACATGTATACACGAACTTGTCTTTCCCGAAAACTAATTCAAGTTATCCGAGTAATCGAGTACCCGAGTACTCGATCGAAAGATTGTCAGAGTACCAATTTTACTACTCGTTGCTATCCCTAGTAAATACATTAATCACAGAACGCAGAAATTACCTTTGTGCTTATTATGTTTAATTCCCCAATGACAAAGTCTTTTTCATGCCCAGGAAACCTAAATTACGTAATATTTTAGCCACAAACACTACTTATTTCAAGAAATTACTACACATATAGTGAAAACGTCATGACACTGCTGTTTGCCATAGAAACAATAATTGCAAGAACTTGATTCTAAGACATAATTTCTAGATCGTTCACAGAATCTGTCCTAGAATGTTACTACATGTAATATTATATTATCAACTTATGATAGTTAGTTTAAAAGTGTTATATTTTTTCCGTAGGTCCTTTTTGCATATGATTGCGTATCTTATGACTGTATGGTCAATGTGAAATTTAATTCAGATTGATATTAACACAGAAAAACATTTATCACCTGCTTACCCTTGTTTTCCGTGTAATATACCCATTACGAATATTTTTATCTTACACATGTTTAAGATAACCTATCAGACATTTCTATTGGCTAGACTAATCACACGCAACCTAGATATCCCTCCGCATTGTTTGTAAACAAAATGGTTTAAATGCCAACAAATACTTACCTCAATAATGAAGCTGTAAGACTTCCGGGAGACAAATGGCTAACGAATCATAGTGCCAGAAAGCATCTTGTACAAAAACTTGCTGATAACAATGTTCCGCCAACCAGATAATGAAGATCATTAGTCCAGTCAGTCAACAGATACAGGTCACACACCACCATTGTTATTCCCTATATAATTCAATGTAAAATTATAATTTTTAGACAACATTTAAAGGCATTTCGAGCGAATGCAGGCTATGATAACCACATATATTCTTAAAGTACAAGCTTTAAATTACCTTTTAAGCCAATAAAAAGGGGGGGGGGGTCAAGTTATTCCTAAAATAAATCACTCCACTTGAAAAACATACTCTAAAAATTGCACCGTCCGCCATGACAGATCTTCCAAAATGACCTTTCAACTATAGGGCAGCGGTTTATGCTTTAATCTCTACTCTAAATGACTTAAATCAAGCAAAAATAGATACTTAAGGTATAAAGGTTACAGGAATAATGATAGTTTTGATTTACAGTGTATTGAGCATGTGAAAACATGTCTATCAATCATAAGAACATTTGTTATTGAGAATTTTCCACACAACGGAAGTATATATGACGTAATGGTGACGTCATTCCTATACAGCCACATTAGTGACAAACACCACAAAAACATTTCCATCTTGACCAACACAAGCAATATGCAATCAATGCCATTTGCTTGCCGGGTTACCGAAAACACAAATACGAATTCCGCAGCACAGACATCTCCTTACACATCTCATGGCGGCTAGAACATCATGTTCTCTGGAAAAATTCTTGGTGGAACTTTTTCAACATCAACATCCATGAAGTACAGAGAAAGGCTTCGCCGTAATCATCTGCATGTTGTGAAACTCCATGTACACAAAGAAAACGCTGCAAAATCATTGTAGAAAGCGACAGCGAATAACTTTTAAATCCGTGCACACAGTAAAACTTGACAGACGGATGTACTGTGAAATCATTAATGTTCGTGGGCATGAAATTTCGTGGTTTGCCGAAAAAAAAAAACAATTTCGTGGGTACTTGAATTCGTGGATTTTCATTTTTGAAAAAAAAAATAATCGAAGATGCGACCGTCCTAGATCGTCTGCATAATATCCACGCGCTGGCCCGTGATTTCCGTCTTTACGTCACTCGGTTTATGACACTCACTAATGTGGTACGACATGCCAATTAGTGCATATACCCATGTCACTTATCGATTTAATTGGGAATAAAGGTAATAAAAGAAGATGTACCCTGATCATAAATACAGATAGGGGAAGCCATTGAATGCCAATTAAGAATTTTGCAAACTGTGAAAACACCGAAAAGGTGCGTATATTGTCACGTTCGGTGCTTAGTAACCTTCAATATACTAGTAATCGATTAATTATTTTATTAAATAAAAAAATCGAGTATGGACACTCATCACGCACATCTTGTAAACTTGGAGATTTTCATTAACAGCACACGTTTAAAACGTGCTTATAACTGTCATTTGCTGCATAAAACACATTTAATTGATTTGGTTAATTATTTGTTAAAGGCAGTTATAATATATTAACAGAATAATGATCGTAAGTTATACAGTGAGACAGGTTTTAACACTGTATACTGCGACCTCTGTAAAAATATACTAGAGTATGTACGTAACAAGTGAATTGAAAAAGTGAATAAAGGGTTTATATTTCGTGGGATCTTGAATTCGTGGATCACCCAACCCACGAAAACCACGAACATTAATGCCCGACGAACATTAATGATTTCACAGTATAGTCCAAATAATTGTACGTTGACGGATTTTTTTTAGATTTTTGATATGGCAAATCCTTCACGTACAAATTGTTTAGTATCAAAAGTGGGTAGTTGTTCCGATCAGGATTCCGGGTTAAAGCATATATCGTCTATGAAATATCATAAAAACAAGAAATATTACCAGATAATGTTACTTTATATTACTTCCGTACACAAAAAAATAAATATCCAACCTATAATTATGTGTTTGACGGCTTTTCTTCATTTCATTCTGTCAAAACATAACGATACATACATGAAGGGCACCTGCAAGGCTTCAGGGCACAGTTTTCAATCGCTCGGAACATTTCGGCCATGGCCGAGTTGTTACGATTGTGTACCGAGGTCTATCTCGAAGCTTTGTTGGAGAAGGCCGAGTTATTACGATTGTATCGAGTTGTTCCCCTTCGCATAATTGTTGTCAGTGTCAGTCAACTTTCGTTTTATTCGAAAAGTAAACAACTTGTTTTAATGCATTAAATGCTTGTTTAGTGCAAAATAACATTTCACTTACATGGTAAAATATGAATATAACTCTTTATGATAAATTTCAACCATAAAATACTTCACTTAAAACAATTTCAATATTTTTAAAACACCCCCGTTTTTTTGCATACTCCCGTTTAGACGCTAGGGATTGGAAGAATCCCGTATAACACATTCCGTATAACACGTCTATTATTTTAGACTAACCGATGTAGGTCACATAAACCGCGTAAATGCATGTACTCTGAGTGTGACGTCATCAAATTATGTACTACGTAAAAAAAGAGTAAAAATTGGCGTAAGTGTTAGCCCTCCTGATTTATTTTCGAAGGTAAATACGAATAAAATTAAAATATCGGGATTGGTTTCCACATAGGATTAACGATGTGTTGTTTAAAAGTTCTTAACTAAAATCAAAATCTGATCGAGTAAAACTTGCATTACTTGTTAGAGCTTAATGATGATAACGTAAGAATCATGCTTTTCATTAAAGGTGCTGTCGTATGTTTAGTTTTAGCAATGCTTTCACATATTTGAAGCCTTTTATTGACAAAAGGTTGCCTGACGTTACAAATGTTAGACTTTATATACTATACTTGGTCCTTTATGCCAGATTTTGGGAACACAATACATATTTAATGTGGTGACAATTCATTTTTATGGTGACAATGCATTGTAACTTAGTAGGAATCGTAATGTCATTTTGAACTTTCCACCTACAATTATGTATTAGCGAATGCGACGCACGTATATATAATCGTATCGACAACGAATTGTAAAAAAAGGGAAATGGACTATACACTATAAACTTCTATATTTGACTACGAAACGGGCACATGGGGCACTTACATATAAGCATCACGTGACCATTGCTTCATAAGGTAACCCTCATCGCCAGACAGTATACTATCTCTTCTTTTAACCGGAATTTGTTGGATTTGATAGGGGACCCAGAATGTTGAGGCATATTGTACGGTTTGACGAACGTTAACATGTATTGTATGCTTCAGCTTTGGCGTAAAACGGGGTTTGATTGTATATTCTTCATAACGGTATTGTATGCTTCAGCTTTGGCGTAAAACGGGGTTTGATTGTATATTCTTCATAACGAATGACATTGTTGATGCTTTTGGTAATGATGTTGACATTCGTTGTCCAGGCTCATTGGTAACTCCAAAGTATTTGGCGTTTTCCTGGAATCAAATATTGAGGCTGAAATAGTTTGTGTGTACTGGATACATGTATATGAATCACCTTGCACTTATGAGGACCGAAGCCAACTGTCAGTCATTTTTCGAGTCCAGTAGTTACTCTATGTCACTTTGCAGTTGATGTGCATCCTATGGGCAAAGAATATGTCTGTATAAAAGGCAATTGCCAAAAATGAATATGCTGTGGACTGATCTCCATGGATATATCGGGTATGTATGCCTGGAATACCCAGGTATAATGCCAACATAAAGCTTGTGCCCGAAAGGAAGTTCATCCTTTCACAACTTGACCTATATGCATTCAATAATTCCATGAACACACTTCATATCTAACAAAATAACTAACGAAACTAACAAAAACAACTCAGAACGCTAATATCATTTTAAGCACTTGGGCAACCAACTGTACATGTACACATAAAATCATACACAGTGATATATTCAAACTGAATTAAACATGATTATTTTGTTTTTCTTAATCATATTAACATAATATTATATAATATATTTAATAACTTATGTTCATGTTAAACACGTATTTTTACCAATCCATTAGTAACTTTTAACACAAAAATTTCAAACTTTGATAAAAAAGAAAAGTATTTGAAGTTAACACGTCGACTGCCCAAAGCTGAATGACAGTTACACTTAATTCATCGTGCACGAAACCTTTTATTATCCGCCACCTAGCGGATATTACACTACATTCACACGGAAATTAATTTTCTACTAATTCATATTCATTCAGACTTAGAAAATTATATTTCCACACAATATGAGTATTGTGCATGGTCAAATAAAAAAGAAAGAACGAGAGGCTGAGCCATTCAGACAAAAACACATGTTTTTCTGACATAAGTTTGATATCTTGTGTCAACAAATAGGCCACTGGATGAAACAAAAATCACTTAAAAGTGCACATTGACTGCCCAATTTAAACGATCTGTTCAGTATACATGCGCCTAACATGCGCTTCATAAACTCATCACCAGAGAAAGAGGCATGTGTTGACAATCAAAGTTGTACGCTATTGTGATGACTGCAATAGGACAACAACTTTGAGAGTTGGTCAACGTTTCACAAAGTAATTCCTAAAAACTGTTTTTATGTTTTCAGATTCAGTGACCTTGCCTAAGATCGCATTATAAATCGCTTTTGCCGCATATGTGACGTACAGCATTTCCTCATCGTAGGTAGATTTCACTGCCATACTCCAATGTTGCTTGAGAAAATAGTGTTTATGAGAACACCCATTCATTCCATATCCTTACAGGATATCCAAACAGGACCTAATTTGCAGTATATAGGTAATTAACATGTACTCTGTAAGGCGCATTTATAGTGAGCGTGTGAATTTAAATCCAGCGTTTGACACCGTCTCGTCATCTAAGGTTACACTCGAACTGTAAACGTCGAAAACAAAACGAACATGAATGTAACTGGTTTATTCACACATACAACACGCATTCAGCTTTTATTCACAATTTTTGTCTATAAACAAACACACTCAAACATGCGTATGCATATAATAATACTGCATTACATCAGCTAAGCAAAATATAGAGGCATGATCACGAACAGTGTTCTTTCACATAAACATAATGGTAAACAAACCTGCTCATAATTAAGGCATCTTTCTAAATCATCATTTAAGATTAACAATAAATATATCTGCATATATATTGCTCAATACAGTCCATGCAGTTACTGAAATTACAAAACAAATCCAAGTCCCAAACAGAACTCTTAGCAAGCAACATTAGAATGAAACAAAGGAATCACTACAAATCTAGTATCATTTACAAAAAGCAGTTTGTTAAATTGGATAATTATATATGCTTAAAAGGCATCCGTCTAATACAAAACATTGGGTACTCCATTGAAGCAACGTTAATAAAATATGTAGTCAAAACATTATAGTATACAAAGCATTAAGTATACAGTAAAAATACGAATCTAGTATCATTTACAATATATAGTTTGTTTAATAAGATAATGATGTATGCTTAACGGGCATCCGTCCAAAACAAAACATTGGGTACTCCCTTGAAGTAACGGTAATAAAATGTGTAGTCAAAACATTAAAGTATACAAAGTATTAAGTATACAGTAAACAATACTATATTAAGCTGTAGATATATTATATACATTCATATATAATGAACACATAATTCTACATGAATAAAACATACATTGCTAACACTTTATAAGTTAACTGTAACAACATGCAATATGCAAGTAACATTTTAGTGTACGTATCAAGGATTTAAGTATACCCCTTTTAGGTAGATTTACAGAATGTTGGGATTACAGTAGACATCGTTAAGAAATAACACAAATATATAGCGCACAGTTGTACAAATCGCAGTCTGATTTTTACCTACTGCCTTTCTACCTACTGCAATAATAACCATTCCAACTAGTTATCAAATGACAAGCATGTTTGCCACAACTATATTATTCTACATACTTGGAAAATATACAGTTTTAAACAACGGTACGGAAACAATACAATATCATATAACACAAAACAGATCAGCATTTACCAAGAATAATGTTACATATTTCAATATACATAATTAAATCGAACATGCATAATCATAATTTAAAAAAATCAACACCGTTATATACAAACTAAATTATAAAAACAACACATTAAATACTTTCAACTATAGTGTAATAATATTTGTATCCACAAATGATCGCATACTACGAACTTCTGGAAAAATATACAAAAAAGACAGTAACAAAGAGACAAACACATACACATATGTAGCAGTATCACAAATATGTGCAAAGTATTCTTTTCTTAAAGCAAATGGGCATTAAGTAGAACCAATAAAACAGCTCACCATCTAAAGCTCATTATTAGTTATATGATAAGTCAATAGAGCACAAACGTACATATATTGCACATATGTACGCGCACACATGCATTCACGCACAAGCTCACTTAAAACAAGGTTAAAAACTATATGTACATAACTGGGCACAAATCACTGCACTATGTTTCTGATATAATCAGTACGGACATTATAATTTGGAATAGGAAATCGTGGCAAAACCATGCTTTGGTCCAGTTAGCGTGATAACAAAATGTAAAGTTGTAATATTCACATAAATGGGAATATTTTGAACACAAATATAAGAAACGAAAGATACTATTAAAAATAAAGGAATGTACATAAAGTTCAATGTCATTATGGCTTTTGGAATTCAAAAAACCGGATTGAAGATAGACATTTTTAACTTACAAGTTGATACTATAAGATATTTAGGCACAAAAAGGCTACTATAAAATACACTTTAAAAATGTAATACTAATAAGCAAACTGCATAGCTTGTTGCTAAAGAATGAGCGAAATACATCGACATCTAATTACACAAGCAATACCTAATCCTTCAAATGAGCAACAATATTAAATGACAATTTCCGAACAAAACAATTACTGAAACCATTACACATGCGAAATAAACCACCATGTACTACAGGACTAAAATATTTATAGAAATATAAAATCACACACATTATAGAGAAAGTTGGAAACTATCAATTCAAGCAGCGGTCTTAAAGATGATCATATTGTTAAACTTTAATATGGCATGTACATTAAATATAACTTTTTCGATATCTACATGTATACAAAAAAAATATGTAACATTTGTTGAGAGGTTTTGATTTACTAGCGTCATATAAGGCACACACAAGTTTGTCTTTGATCTATAATGTTCCATCTGCACCTCGATTACAATATCTTTATCAGTGTCGCCTTCGTCCCATTTTCTTTTGAAGCGTCGTATATCCCATAATCCATGTACATACGCTATGTTTAAAGTGTATTTCATGTGGGAATTCCACCAAAACTACCGTGTCTATGCATGGATTTTCCATTATTTCGACAAAGGCTAGAAGCTCTTCACCAAGCCTGCAAAACAGAGGTAATGTTAATAATTAGCAATTAAAAGAGAAAAGATTAGATCACAATATGTTTGAATGAAAAAACATTTTACTTATACATGTAGTTTGAACATACTATATTTATCTCAATTTCAGTCTTCAATAAGGTCGAACCAAAATAAAGACATCAAAAGTACATTATTTATAAATTACTTGTTCTCAGCAGTGTCAATGTAATCCTCGTCACTGGTGTTTTCTCGTCTGGCAATCCGTAGGAGCATGAATTGATGCAGTATTTCTAGTATGCCAGAAAGCTTATCTACGCTCAGAGTTTTCATATAGCCACCAAGTGATTTCTGTAGCTCTTCTGACAGCTCTTCGTGATACCTCTCCAGCAGGGTCTCAAACACTTCCTGGAATTTGAGATTATGGTCCACATTTTTTCAAAGTTTATATGCATGTAGGCAATCGTTAAACCACTATATTTAATAACAGTAATTTCTTATGTAATTTTAGGTTGTGTATGCAGTCGCAAATAATGACTATATAAGGATTTATCAAAGACATGATAATGACAATATTTAAAATAACTGTGCATATGACAAAGTAAGCAAACACACAAACTACATTACACAGCATGTTTACGGACAATATAACAAATGGTCTATTACTAAACCTTTGGATACCACCAATTGCACAAATTTTAAAAAAGTACTACAGGGGTATCAGTCTTGAAAATAGCTAGTGGTATGTATGAGTACGAGGGATAAATGACAAAAGCAGGTTAAAGGGGCTTACACCCCTTTTTACATTGTTTTCAGTCTCCTTTATTATAACTTCAATGTACTTTCTTCTGTTTTTGATTCAAATGTCTGAGCAACAAGCAGTCTTTACAAATAAGGCAAAAAGCCCTGAATTCAGAATAAATCCTGAACTCTAGAACCCGAGGTAGTAATTGTGAAAGTTTACCTGTTTTGACTGAAAATGATCGACCATAAGCTTGGATTTCAAGTATGACAACAGTAACCACAGAGATTTTGCATGCTGGAACTCACACGACTGTCGAGCCTGGAAATATAAAAATGGCGGTCACAATAATATCAAATTGGCTGAAAAACACATGATTGCGAACTGTTGATATATCTATACGGCTAGTTAGATTTAACATTATATTTTTTCACAAAGATTGTGAAGAAAGTTAGTGAAGTCTTGTGTTGTGGGGGAATCCGGAGTACCCTAAAAAAACACTTGTCCGGCTTAGCGATCACTTACAAAACTTACATGCGTCCGGGCCGGGAATCAAGCCCTGGTCGCCTTGACGAGAAGAGAGTCGCTAACCATAATATTTATGCGAAAAGCTACAGAAACAAGATCAGTAGCAAAAAACTTAAACCCGGTTTAATGGCACTTGGCAAACGCCAAAGACATAGAACATACAATCACAAACAAGAAACATGGAAGAACGGCACAAAACTCCACAAGCAGCACAGCGCATACATACTATATATAAAAAACTAGGAATGTTTATCAAGGATTGTTAGGTACCGCCTTGGAACGGTCATTAAAATGTAAATTTACTGGGGGTTTAAACCAGTTTATGTGCACAACCTCACTCTTATCCCAACAATGCCGAATACAGTAAAAACGTAAATTGGAAAACTTATCGAAGTAAACACTAACTTGGAGAAACATAAAGGCTTATTGATTTAAAATGGTTGTAACTTTGGTTAGAAAATTAGATTTAACATATCTGCATATTCTTTAGAGAATACTATTCCTAAAGTTTTTGCATTTGATGATGTCTTTTGGAAACGAAGTTTTTCACAATATATCAAAGTTTTGCTCTTTAGACTGCCAACTGCGAGAACAATAGAATGTATTTGTTAAGATTAAGGCCTGATATTTCTGAAAATCCTTTCTGCACGTATGTTGCGTCATCTGCATACAATGTTTGCTTTTTATCTTTGCCGTTGATACTAAGTCACTTTATGTCTGGATTATGGTCAATATAGTTAGCTAGTATTTGAATGCATATTTTGAAAACTTAAGACGACAACGGACAGCCGTGTCTTACTCCTCGTTGGATAAGAACAGTTGGCGAAATGTAACCTTTATTAAATATAAAGCGTATTACGTCGAAATAAAAAGTCTTAACCCCATTGTATAAATGCTGGACCAAGTTAAATTCAAGAATATTACTATCAAACGTCTTTTCTAAGTCGGCAAATAAATTCCAGCCAGAATATTTTGCGTTCAAATGGATTAGTTTTATAATTTAAAAACAAAAACGATCTGGGTTTTTTTAAGAAACCGGCTTGAGTAATGGGTATTCGGGTGCACTTCTTTTGGACTATTTGCAATTGCTTTTGTGGCAATTTTATAATCAACATTTAATAAACTAACAGATCTCTATCTGTAAGACTCTCTACACCTTGTTTCAGTATCAATCAGGTTATTTTATTGTTTAATCTTATAGGCATATGTTTAAAACTTTAATAAACATTATTATTGTATTAGGATTTTTTTCTACTTTCACTTGTAAAACGGGTTACCTTAGCACGGGTAAATTTATCACTTTAGCTTCACCTAAGGCTGTCATCATAATTCAAATTAAATATGTATAAAGAAACACAAACCTTCTGACTTGTCATTGCATGTTCCAGCTGCAGTGTCTCAACCATAA
This sequence comes from Mya arenaria, assembly GCF_026914265.1. Taxonomy (NCBI): domain Eukaryota; kingdom Metazoa; phylum Mollusca; class Bivalvia; order Myida; family Myidae; genus Mya; species Mya arenaria. The sequence continues at coordinate 14,280,432 of NC_069127.1, read as the reverse complement.
AGGTGCTCAAATTGTCAGATTGCTGTCCCCCTGCAGTTTTGAGGAAACTGATTGCTATGTCGAGGTTGTCCAGAAATCGGCACAATTCTGGTAGATTCTTTATCTCTTCGCTTATCTGTGTCTTTACAGCTAATCCCAAGGTTTGCTGAGAAATTAGTGTAATTATAAGTTCATATTGTTCCAAAATTAATACATTATAAATTTGACTTATGAACTAAGATCGCTATATTTGGAACTATCAGTTTTTGCCTTACAAAAGTCAGATAAAATTACACAATAATTTTTGAGGGGTAAAATGAATCAAAACAATGAGTAATGTTTGGTACCTGCGGAATTTTTTCTTCCAAGTTTTCGAATACTGCAGCATTTGTAAACTCTGTCCGATATACCATTTGTTCAATCTAAATAGCAGAAAGGACATGCATGTGCAGTTGTTCTATAATTAATAAAACATCTCTATAAAAAACCCATGGAAAGATCGTTCTCATCACTATGTTGTTCTATGGTACTGCATTACAGTTACTACCAAGACAAATTATCAACACAATAATGCATATTTATAAAATAAAATTACAGTATAAGACGCATTATAATGTTGCTGGTAACTTTCTCAAGACTTATTATAATATTTCTAGTAACTTTCTGAACAGACATTAAAATATTGCTGGTAACTTTCTCTATAACCTAATAACAACTGCTGAAAAAACACAAAGACGTCTTTGTATTCTGAAACACTGCATGCTAATATACCTGTAAGTAATATCCCATGTCAATTCTAGATTTTGAGAAGAGGAACCTGTCCATGATCTGACGTTCGAGCCCAGCAAAGTCGTACTCTATCTTTGTACCCTTACCCATCTCAAACGTGTACTGACAGTTGGCTAAGACGAGGGGTAGAATATCCTGCTCAGGGTTATAGCTTATCAGGTGTGCGGACGTTACCTCCAACGGGGCCACAGTCTGAATGGAGGTGCTCCTCCTTTCATAACATATAGTTTAAATGTAAATATGTATGTACATGAATACATGCAAAACTAACAAGAAGACATACCTGTAAATAACAGTCACAAGCAGATGTGTATGTATATGAGCATAAAAATATAATAAATAAGACAAAGAAATTATAAATTGATTTATATTAAGTACTTATACATTTAAATGCTCAACGGCAGGCAGTCAGGGGTTGATCACCGTGGTGGGTGGTTGTTCTTATTTCAATTTGTTAGTGTAACATAACCTATTTACACTTGAAGCGTGGCGGAAGTTGCGCAGTAAGTCATTGCAACTTCGAAGCCCATGCAGATGATCAACAAGCAGCTTAGCTGTCGAATATTTTTTCCTCCTACCCACCCCACCTCCTTTCTGCCTGTCCAACGTTACTCATATTGTTTACACTTCATATACGTCCAACTTTGTTATTTGTTTGCTAATATTGTACAGTCAGAAAGGACTTTTTTTGTACGCCCAACTTTATGGGACTTGAACTTATTATTTCACTCATATTCTTAATTAGATAAATGTAATCATACAATAAATATTTGCTGGTATAAATGCACCAGCCCTTTTCAATCCAAAATCTGTTAGTGGTTCTTGTCCCATTAATGAACTCCGGTTGTGAGAGCGCAAATATAAAGCATTTCAAGTTTTTAAGGGTCTGCCAGTGTCCGTGCCTATTGAATGCATCATAGCTTGACCCCTCTGTGTCTTAAAAGTGTATTAAATGCCATACGTAACATTAGTAAGAAGTGACCACAATTTCCAGTGTTTTCTACACTTGAAATGCAATCACTTACCTCCCAGATTCCTTTATATAGCTGTGTAAAAATTCATTCTGTTTTCTAAATAACAAGTCAAGCATTGCATATGAGCAAAGTCCAGTCTCAGTGCTTGATGGAAGGAAAACTGACAACGGTGTTTCCATTGAAACTGGCTCAACACACTGATGCTTTGGAACAACAATGCTTCCAAATTCTGTTGTACATACTGCAACAAACAGGAAACATGGGTAAATAATTATAGCTTTCTTTACAATGTTCTCTTTTAGCATGCTTGCTTATTGATAATCTATGGTAAGATTTAGTTATTGTCGCAATGACAAAAGTTACATACGCTTAAGAGAGCTCGAACTATGACAAACACAGACAAGTGTAAAAGAAATTTGTCATAATTTTATGTTATGTGCATTAGATTAACAACCCTTTACTGTTCAACTTTGTCCTTCTAAGCCAGTGTCTGATAATGCAAATCACTCGGATATATGCACTAAAATGACTTACCATAGAGTTCAAGCAGCTTGCGAGTTATATCCCAAGCATGACCAAAGTCTTGCAAGAATTTCTCAGTGTCCGGGCCAGCAAGTTGGTCTGTATTAAAATATAATGCATAAGTCAATTCATTTTAGAATTGGGTTACAGCCAACCTTAAAACATAGGTCAAACACAATCAGGAACTTTCACTAGTATGGCATTGGTTAAGACACAATTGCTAAAAAAACCCACCTTTTATCATGTCTTTGACTAGAATTGTGTTTGCTTCAGCTTTATCTAGTTTCTTTTGGAATTTTTGCAGCAATATCCTCTGAAGACCAATAATGCTTGGAATGAATTGTATGGCTTGTAGAATGTGGTCCTGAAATGAAATATTTCAGAATAAATACATAATTTCATATGCACTTGAAGAAGAACTTGTTAAGCAATCAATACCATATTATTTGTCCTGTGCAGTAGCGCAGTTTCATTATTACTGCATTTTTTTTTATTTATATGACAACTTTAGATGTTGTTGTGAAAGTCAGATATGTGATTATCACTAAACAATAAAAACATCCCAAAACGCCGTAAAGCAGAGTACACCTACAGGACTTCACAATCCACACGTCTTCTTTACCATTTCATTAAATAAACTAATTACAAATGACATTGTGAGGAAAATTATACTCAATATCAAACAATACCTGTTTAAAGAACAATCTTAGCACTGGAAGTCTGTCGTTCCCGGATGGATTCCTAGTTTCCAGGTCTTGCCTCATATGCTCTATGGATAATGGCGTTCTGTATCTCCATACACGTGGTATTTCTTCCAGCTGATAGGGACTTTCGGCTTGTTGCTGGTTATCCGTCTCGTACAGAACACACATTAGTGGATTGGAACCTAGTATATATTTAGAAAGATATTAAGAGTTTAATGTGAATCTAATTGAAAACATTTAAAAACATAAATAGAACAAGAGCACTTCTAGCCGATGCCACTGCATGCCCCTCAATGTAGATAATACTAGCATAATGATAGGAATTGCTAGTTAACTACCCATCGTCACTTTTAGGATGTTTACCCAGGTTGATGCGAATTGATTTCGGAATAAAAACGACTACTAAATTATATGAATAATACAAACATATTGCAATAATATTGTATTGGAATCGGCACCTACCTAATCTCTGATCAGTAGCAATTACTTGGTTGAAATGTTTCAGGTGATGATCAATGCTCTGAAAAAATGAAATGCATAAATTGCCAATAACTACCCAATGTTTACTAACTTGACACTGTGTACACTTATTAAAAGAATGTGCTTTAATTTGTAGGAGATGGGTATCAAGTTTTCACGCTGGTCAACTCTCCATAACTTATAGCTGATAGATATTTACTTTTTCAATGAAGAGCGTTAGGCGGTCACTCTTCTGTTTTTAAGCCTTACTCAACAATAATTTAGAAAACCTTGAAAACTACCGGGAAAAGTCCATTGGTCAAAAATTATCCCCCCCTCCCCATCAGTTTAGACGCACAAGGCAAGGACCCAAACGACAATGAACTAGAGACTAAACATTTAAGCCACGGTTTTGGTCTTTCTACAAATTACATAGAGATGTGCTTAGTATCTTGCAACTTTTGCATTTAGTTTTCAATGTATATCTTGAACTGTTCTAGTTCAAAGTTAGAAGTTTTGCACTATAACGGCTATGTTGTAGCCAGCGACACCGACAATGAAACCTAAGGCTATGACAAAGCCTTAACCTTTTTCAGTAAAATCAAACTAATATTTACCTGAAAAACATCCTGTAAAAAAACAAGAGAAAACTGTTTCTCCCACGCTTGTCTCCCTTGTTTGGTTCGAAGTTGAGCGATGTCCCCGTGAACAGTGGTTCCTTAAAATATAATTAAAAACTCAATGATAAATGAGTCTATGCAAAAACGGTCACTATGTTAGTTTTCTTCATGTATTGAATACTACACATGCATCATGATATCACATATTTTAAACAATAAAACATTATCAACTTCTACCAGGAAAAATTTAAAGCTTCTAGACACTAACATACCTTCATTATGTTTGACCATGATATTCTGGATGACACAGTGCATGAGCAATAGGACGTCATCTACACTCCGGCCAAGGGCTCGATGTAGGTACCCGATGTCGGTTTCAATGTGCTCCCAGAGGAATTGCTGGATATTGCCTTCCTCAATGTCCGGGCAGACAATCGAAACCATCTGTAAACGAAGTTTGATAAATACGCGAAGCATACCTTTTTACATT